>NC_083646.1:2489490-2731990 GCF_963576545.1 Limanda limanda | reverse complement strand
TGACAAGGTAAATACAGTTAGTATAAATTACCCACAACATTTCCAGTTTATTCCCGTTAATTCACGTTTATTCCCGTTAATTCCGGTTAATTCCCGTATATTCCCATATATTCCCGTATATTCCCGTTAATTCCTGTTAATTCCCGTTTATTCCTGTTAATTCCCAAGGAAACTTTCCAACTTCGAATATTCCCGGATTTTGCAACCCTAGTCCTGAGCAGTAAGTGAAATCGGTGTTGTGAGCGTGTTCTTTGGTTTAACAGCCACTCGAGGTGCGAGTTCGTGTAATTTGCACGTTAGCATGTTAGCGGATGTGTTTCCCTCATGTTGACGATTGACACCATTGGCCCTTCCCACATTTTCAGTGAAATGGTTCCAGCTCCAATCAGCAGCAACGTGAAAATGACACCTGAGCGGACATGACACACTGTAAACAAAAGGTACGTTCACTTTGTCGTTATTGTGGTTATGTGTTAAAGGGGCCGGCTGTCATTGGGCTTCATCACACCTGTAGACTGAAGACACAACACTGGAGTTGTCATAACGGAAGCGTTTGTTGTCGAGAGGTTTTTCACACCTGAAAGTCAAATGAACGTCCTCGTTAATTTAAGGAGAGCAGCTGCTTCCTCCTCCTTCTCTTCTTCTATCGTTTAAAGTCGTCTCAGCTTCCTGCGACTGGTCCCGAAGTACGAACTATCCCTAAATGTCCACGTCTCCAGGTCAACTGGGCAAACTTCAACTGCAGAAGAAGATTATGAAGCTTGATAGAAAACGCCAGGGCTTTTAGATTGAAGTGAGAATGTTTTTCAAAGACTTTGAAACTGAACTTGAGTAAGAAGTCTTCTGGAAAAGTGATTTTTTAAACATCTAACTGGACCATGAGGCGAGGAAGTTTCCCAGGTCAAGAAATAAAACAATTTTAAATTAGCTTAAGGGAGAAAAGTAAAAGGAACAACAACCTCATGACTAAATGCAAAATAAAGATATTTGCTTCTCTGGAAATACCAAAGCTGGAAAACATTTAGCTCAGCTCCTTTCCGGTTCGACATCAACACATCAATCAGGGATTACAAATTAATTCTTGAATATCGGATTGACTCAGAAACAGCTCTGTGTCTGTTCTGCTGCTGTGTGTGTTTGTGTGAGTGAGTGTGTGTGTCGTGTGTGTGTGTCCGTGTGTGTCTGTGTGCGTGTGTGTGTGTGTGTGCATGTGTCCGCTCAGCTAACGAAATCAACCCTTCCTAGGAAACCAAAAAAAAAGGAAACAGGCTCAACTTGAACAATCCTTGGCTTAATTCTCATTGAAGCCCAAAATTGACATGTCTCCCTTCTGATCTCGACATATTATTAAGATTTAATGGTGGAATTATGATCATTAAAACAACATGACTGATACAGGGGGCAGATGATGAGCTATTCATTTAACCTACTCTTCCTGTAATAATATTGAAACAGACAGTCTGCCAGTTATTAGATCATAATTAGCTGGTGCAATCTGTACGGAATCTGAGGAAATGACGCCAAGTTAGCGGCGTTCAGCACGAGAGAGAGAGAGAGAGAGAGAGAGAGAGAGAGAGAGAGAGAGAGAGAGACTCGCCGGGTTAGAGCAGAAACGGTTTTCTGTCAGTTCCACCAAACAGGGGCAGGAGTCCATGTCTGAATAAGCAGGGACATAATGAACCAGATGGTTGCTAATGAAAATAACTGGCAGTGTTTTAATGATGCACCCAAACATCGGGCGTTGTTGTGACTGACATTCAACGTGTGTTCTTTTGGTTCGTCGCAATGAAACCAAGAAAAGTACAAGTTAGCGTTTGGATCATTTTTGTCCATTTGTCGTTATCCTTCTTTCGTTTTTTCTGTTTTTTTCCTGAGCGCCAAACACAGGAAACACATGAAGATCTGTGCTTTTCATGTGTGACTGGCTAACGCAACCTGGCTGCCTGGTTTCCACTGTGTGTGTGTCTGTGTGTGTGTGTGTGTTGCACGTGTGCGACTGTGCCAGTTTAGCAATGAAAAATCTGCACCCTCAGCTGTTTCCCCCCCCCCCCCCTTTTTGCCCAGGAGACACAGAAAGTGCACCACTCCACTGAAGGCATCCCTCCCTCCTCCCTCGCTCCCGCCGCCGGCATTTCTCCAGGTAGCGTTCGCCCAAAGTCGCCCCATTAATAAGCAACATATTTGATTTTCAATGTGAAAAACGCGTCGTCTCATCCCCCCCGAGATGTGAGACGTGCGGTCGGGGGGGCAGAATTATTCAGAGGAGCGGGAGAGAGAGTGGGAGAGGTGTCACGCCACCCTGGGGCGAGCAACATGCTCGGGTGAGAACGTGGAGACGCCCCAGGTGAGCAGCGAGCTGAGAACGCCGAACCCTCACAGTTACATTTCAGTCTCCGTGTCACATCATTGTTTACCACAGACTGAAAGCCCCAGAAGGATCAGATGACGTCTGTTACAGATTGAAATGAGTTAATCTCGTCATTCTGCACAAAAACATGTTGTAACACAAGTAAAAAATATAAAGTTATGCATTCGATGGAAGTTATGTCAAAGCTAAACTAAGCAGCTCCCGGCTCCGGCTCTATAGTTAATACACAGATATGAGAAGAGGTACGATGGTAAAAGTAATATTGATAATAAACCTTATTTATTGAGCACTTTTCCATGCAAAGGTTGTAAAGCTCTCTACGTGTACAACGCAAAAACAGGAAACCATTGTAGAGCAGTGAATACAAAATAAGATACAGGAAAAAATGAATTTAAAAAGGTGTCAAAACACTGGAATGTTGTTTAAATGATATAATTAATTGAATAATGTGGAGTTAAATTTGCTTAAATCAAGGTAAAAAAGCATAATGCTAAAGTGTTTACTAAAAATAATTAGATTTGGACCATAAGTCAAGATGGACGACAGTGTATCTTCCCTTGATCGCCCCCTGGTGGTGACGTGGTGCCGATGACTGACATGAGAAGATGTTATGAGTTTAGTGCAACAAACTAATAGCAGTAAAGGTTATTAACTCTGCCTCCTCCATGTTATGGGACATGGACCAAACAAAACAAAACAAAATCAAGGTTCACATTGAATATATTCTTTCTTAAAGATATTTTCTGCAATATTAGATTGTTCCTATCACGCTGGTGTAAGTTTGATTAATTATATATGAACATTGGGAGGACGTCGAGATACATTTTCCATCTTTATTCACAGTTGCTTTAAATCTGAATACAATTTACATCCAGTAATTTAAATATATGTTAATGTTACAAATATTGTGTGTTGA
The DNA here is from genome assembly GCF_963576545.1 of Limanda limanda. Taxonomy (NCBI): domain Eukaryota; kingdom Metazoa; phylum Chordata; class Actinopteri; order Pleuronectiformes; family Pleuronectidae; genus Limanda; species Limanda limanda. The sequence continues at coordinate 2,728,706 of NC_083646.1, read as the reverse complement.
AGAACACAAAGCGTGTTACTGTGGAGATCCTGAGCCATTCTGCACACGTCCCACTTTAATAGAAACACATCTGTTGTGTGTTGCCCCCTTAACTAAAGAAGATGATGTTTTTCCTTTTACACAAATAAACTCACAGTTCACTTCTTCACACACTTCACTGATTTCACTGGGATCCTGGTTCAAGGTTTTTATAGCAAGAGGGAAATATGTATTTCAAGGAGCCTGATAATAAAATAAAAAGCACATATGAGACATTCATCAGTGTATGGAAGATGTGCTTTACTTTAAAATGTGAAATTAGCTTTAAATTCAGTTAATTTAAAAGGTTTGACAAAAGATTTGTAGTTTTTGCAGATGTGTGTGAATTGTTTTCTTCATTTCATTTTGTTCTGTATCATCCATGTTTCAGTTCTTTTCATTTGAAGAGAAGTCGTCATGAGTCTCAATCAGTGTGACGACGAGGATTAGCTGGAGTCTGTGTCCACACACCTGAGGCTGATTCTCAGTTTGACACCAAGACCTGAAGGTTGAACTTTGCACTTTCAAACTTTTCATATCTGCTTTGTTTCCTCTGTATTTTCCTCTTTTACAAGCGATTAAACTGAATTAAACTTTCTCATGCTCTCAACTCCAAACAGATCACGTCTCCGGGTCACAAAGTTTCCCCCGAGCAGACTAAACATCATCCTGAGACGGGAGCCTGCTGCTCGGCCCATTGCTGCCCCGGGTTCGGGAGCAGTGAGCAGCGGTGACTGTGTCCTGTGCTGATTACAGAGCTGATGGGCCTCCGTTTGTCAGAGCTCTCGCCTGCTCCAGCGCTGAGCAGCAGGGTTCCCTGATTACTTAATTGCTTGTAAGAGCTCATTAAAGCTTCCTATCCATCATAAGTCGTATGGCGAGTGTCAATTTCAGAGCGAGAGCGAGAGGAGAGACGCTCAGAACTCTGATGAGCAATTAGTGACGTGAAACGCCTTTGAATTGTTATAGTTTAATTTCTTTGGGAAATATGTGGAATTCATCACATGGATGGATGCTGCTGTGTTACCAAGTGATAAACACAAGACTCATCTGTCCCTCCTTCACCTCGGAAAGTTTCACTGAGGAAAATGGATGAATAAAGTTGTTTATCGCAGAAAGCAGAAATATATTCGTGTCTTATTTTCACGATAATAAGAGAATGTGTTTGTTTGGTTCCTCTTTGTGTCTATATCTGTTACTGCACCTCTTCATCACCACAACACTATTCAAGTTTAAAGGTCATTCCTGTGGCTTCCCCCTGAGGTCGACGGGTTATGGACTTTTGAAATCTTAAATTTATTTTTTTAAGCTCTGATCCCAAAAGGTAGAAAACAGAAAAAAGAAAATCCAGTAATTTGGATCCACGGCTTCGAAGAGCTTTTTACAAGATACTCACAATCTTACCAGGTGCAGAATTAGAATTGGATGCTGTTCGTATTAATTGGTGATCATTTGCAAAGCGGGTGGAAAAAAAACGTCTTTTGCCAAGAGCAAGTCTTACAAGCCCCCAGCTGGGGTTGTCAGGGGCAGGCTTGTTGGCATTGTGGCAGCATATGTTTGGTGCCAAGAACACCATTGATTTGCATTTCTTTTATATGAATTTTACAAAGCAGAAATGCTCTTTTGTGCAGAAGTGATCCCGAAAGTGAGCGTTGCAATTAATCACAAGTGAAATTTATCGGCTGATGAAAAGCCATAATTCTACTTGCAATCTTTTTTTTTAGTCTTTTTTTTTTCTTTTTTTTTAAAGAAAAAAGTGGCAGCATCTGCAGTGCGCCCGCGCTCGCGTTTTGATGAATGTTCCTTTAGAGCCGTGCAGTTTGGCTCCATTTAAAAGTGGCTTGAAGGAAGAAAAACAGCAGTGCAGATCTTTGAGACACTGCAAACGCCATAAGTCATGAAAATAGTTCTTCTGTCGGGGAAAAACAAGCACGGCATAATGTCTCGGTGGAGTGACGCGAGCATGAAGAAGCGCCTGCGTGAATGTGACACGAGCAAATGGAAATTAAATATGATTTGAAACTTGTCTTGAATTGTCTCAATATCGTGGAATCGAGAAGCAAATAGCTCTCGGCTCTAAACGACCTGGATTCAACCACCGAGCGTTTCTTTCAAATATGACGGAGGTTTGGATCTTCTCCTTTTTTCCTTTTTATTCCCCCTGTACCTACCGCTCGTCTTTGGGACCTATTGGGACGTCTAATTGATCCAATTAAGCAATTAATTCTTTGGTGGGATTAGAGACGATCAGCCTTGTAAGTGCAGAGAGAGAAAATGGCTCCTGCCAAGAGATGGACAAGCTCCAGATTTCTGCTTCATCTCCAAGATGGCTCCAGATGGGTCGGGGGCTCGGGGGCTCATCTGTGGCCAACTGGTCTGCACCACACACTGAGAGTCGCCTACAGTATCAGAAACACACACGGTCCCCAAACAGCGCCGGGCGAATTATCCCTGCATCAGCTCGATGTGGGAGAAGCCGAGATGAAATATGCATTTCCCCGCTGACCTCTCTCTCCTCTCCCTCGCCCTGTGGAGTTTCCCTGTGAACAAACAGTTGTGTTTCTGTCTCTCATCACTGTCTCCTCCAGGTCCAACTGAGTGTGTTCTACATTAAAACCTCATGATGCATCAAATGACAGTGTGAAAACCATGTGAGAGGTTTGGAACCATCACAGAATTCACTCAAATCTGCAGCTTCCCTCGGCTCGACACAGATTAAGAGGGATTTTTTAAAGACCACTGGTCCCCTCACTCACTGGTTCCATAGTGTTGATTTAAAGCAGCAAACAGACGCTATTAGCTGTTTAAGATATGAGGATTTATCAGTGTAAGAGCCGGATATCTCCCTCAGAAGTTGGTGAGGATCCAAACTGAGCTAAAAGACGGTGAAGGATGGACTCTGACTCATCAGGTCGACAGAATCATGACTTTAAGATAATGATTCGGTTTCTCTGTCCTGAAGGATGAGTGGAATCTGAACCGTTGACTTGTCATGTTCACCAAATGGACTTTAAAGGTGATGATATTTCAGTGTGGAGTTCACAGCCTGTTTCCCCAATCAGAATCAGAATCAGAATCAGAATCAGAAGTATTTTATTGCCAAGTACGTTCACACATACAAGGAATTTGCTCTGGTTAATGGTGCATACGATGAACATAGAAACATAAAAACGCAATAAATACAACATACGTAGGAGAGCAATAAAAAATAGGAAACCAGTATATATTTACTCACTGTTTACTTCTTATTAACTCACTTTTTACCAATATTTATACAAAGTAACATTTATTTTGACATAAACATTTCTGAATAAAAATATATAAAAGATAAAAGATATAAAAAGTGAAGTAAAAAGTGAAATGCTAAATGCAAAACAGTGAAGTGTCAGATTGCAATATGCATAGTAATGCAGTATAATATAATATGATATGATATAATGTGTTAATTGAACACATCCTAGAGGTGTGGGGTTGGAATAAAATAAAAGTAGATAAGACCAGTATGTATTCTATAGAACAGCTTTATAATTGAATCTGATGATGATTTAGGCGACATTGTTGTTTTCAGTAACTTAACTAAACTAGGACTGGGTATTTTTTGTGTAAGTGGGACTGAATCAAAATAAACTACAGTGTAATAGTAGATTTCTGTGGCAAGAGGAATAAACGTTATCAGGACGACTTTGACTGATTTGATCTTTACATGATCGTTTTATCCTCAAACTTTTATTGCACGAGAGAATAAAAGTTCCACCGACATGTATCTGGATATGGAACCCGGAGCAGAGCAGGTGACGAGCAGCCGATCGCTCCTGTCGAGCTGCACGACCGAAAAAGTGCTTTGTTGTTTTTGTGACATTTGTGAGAAAGAGTAAACTGTTGATCCAACAAAGTTTCTCTGCCTCCGAGGCGACTCTGTGTCCTCCAAGAGATCCCCAGCGATCAATATTAAAGAGGGGAAGGACAGAGTTCCACCAAGGGCTCCGTGGATGAAACCGCTCTCCCTCCTCCTCCTCCTCCTCCTCCTCCTCCTCCTGCTCCTCCTGCTCCCCCCCCCCCCCCCCGACTGCAGCGACTCTCTGAAAGCCTTGAGTTATGTTCCTGTAATTAGCTAAGTATCCACACCGGCTCCGTGGCTCACAGAGCTGCTGCTCCAGTCCCTGTCGGCCGGTGATGCTCGTCCCTGTGGATGGAAAATCTGAAAAACAGCAACACGGGAGGTGAAGGGAAAAAAATCAACGCATCAAAAAACAAACTTTAAACAATGACCCCACTTCTTGCCGGCAACTTTTTCCCCTTACACCTTGTATTTTTCCTTCTGTCACGAGTCTAAGGGGGCAAGAGCGATGCATCCCCCTTTTTTTCCATCTTCCAAGGATAATGATTTACAAAATGCCTCTCATCAAAGAATTCATTACCAAGGAACGTTAATTAAAAAATAAATGAGTAAACATCAATATCAAATCTCAGCACTGTGGAAGGGAATACATTATGCAGAGTAATGATGTTTGAAAGGGGCTTTAGCACCTCGGTGGGACTCTTCTAAACCCCTTACCTCTTAGGCAGTTGCTTATTTTGCAACCCTTTGTTGTTAAACAACAAAGAGAATGGGCTCTCATAATGTTATATTAATCAGCGGATTAATATTTCAATTTGATTTGCTTTATAGTTGAGGTGCTGTTGGCATTTCCATTTTCCCTCCATATGTGCAGCGATGTTAAGTGGTATCATTACCATTTTCAACCTGGGGGTTCGGGGAGATAACAGGCACCCGTGATAGCTCTATTCTGCGGAGGGAGAGAGGGAGGTTTTTTTTGGGGCGGGGGGGCGCTCATGCATTTTTAAAGGGCGTGTTTGGTGTGCGCCTTCACATCCATTATTCTCCAGTGTTGCGAGCAAACCGCTGAGTCACAGCCTTTCTTCTGCCCGCCACAGGACAACGTGAAACAATAACGAGCTGAAAGTCAGAAGTGCCCGGTGAGAAGGTGTCGGCAGATCTCCCGTCCACCGGGATTTATTTATTCTCAGATGTCGCTGCTGCTGCTGCAGGAGGAGTCTGCAGATGAAGAGGAGAAGTGGGTTGTAATTGAACGGGACGCTGAAGAGGGAATCGGGGATTAGTTCCATGTTCAGCTTCTGCTCGTCCACAATGCACTGATTTGTAGAACAAACTTTTTCCTCTTTGAGCCTCGACACAATTTGAGTAATAACCAAATAGAAGAGAACTCAAATCCTCAACTCAAGGTCCAACTGTCTTCTTATGCAAATGCATTTAAATTCAGATTTCTATTTGGATCTGAACCAAATTGTGAACGCTCGTAGATCTGAGGCTCGTGTGATCCACTTTGTGAATTCTGCATCGTCCACGAGAAGTTTGGAAACTCTGCAAGAACCGTTTTACTTTTCAAACTCTGCTGCTGTGCTGAAGTCGGAGATGAGATGTTTAAAAATGGCGTCACCTAAACTGGCTTCCTGATTGGTTCTCACCAGTCCCTACTCGACGACCAGCAGTGGACGCAAAGCGTTGCTAACACTTTCTGTCAGTAACGGTTCCACCTCATCATCGGTCAAAGGAAAAACATCCCTGCTCTTAATATTCATATTTACTGTTCCTCGTTCGTAGTGTTTTCTGTAACTAAGCAACCAGAGTAGACAATCTGCAGATGTGTGTGTGAACGTTCTAGTTATAAACTTTTTCAGTTGTTTTAGTGTGTATATGTAGAGACAACTAGAAACCCTCAACTTCACAACTTTTATACTTCTATATCACTGAAGGTGCAGTGTTTTAGCAGCTATCCAGAATTTATTTCTGCAAAAAATCTCTAAAAAAATGTCTCTAAACAAAAATTCGCTCCCTGTTTTCTCCCGATTCTATTCCACGATAAAAAAATGAGGATCTTTGGTTACGATGATTTTTAATTCCATGATTTTAAATCCAGATTTGTGTTTGGATCTGAACCAAATTGTTCACACTTGTAGATCTGAGGATCCTGTGATCCACTTCGTGATTTCTGCAGCGTCCACGAGAACTTTGGAAACTCGTAAAGCGCTGCTAAAACTTCCTGTCAGTTACCGTTCCACCTCATCATCGGTCAAAGGATAAACATCCCTGCTCTTAATATTCATATTTACTGTTCATCGTTCGTAGTGTTTTCTGTAACTAAGCAACCAGAGTAGACAATCTGACCATGTGTGTGTGAACGTTCTAGTTATAAACTTTTTCAGTTGTGTTAGTGTGTCTATGTAGAGATAACTTGAAACCCTAAACTTCACAACTTGTATACTTGTATATCACTGAAGGTGCAGTTTTTTCGCAGCGATCCAGAAATTATTTCTGCAAAAAATCTCTAAAAAAATGTCTCTAAACAAAAAATTGTTCCCTGTTTTCTCCCGATTCTCTTCCACGATGAAAAAATTAGGTTCTTTGGTTACGATGATTTTTAATTCCATGATTTTAAATCCAGATTTGTGTTTGCATCTGAACCAAATTGTGAACGCTCGTAGATCTGAGGATCCTGTGATCCACTTCGTGATTTCTGCATCGACCACGAGAAGTTTGGAAACTCGTAAAGCGTTGCTAACACTTTCTGTCAGTAACGGTTCCACCTCATCATCGCTCAAAGGAAAAACATCCCTGCTCTTAATATTCATATTTACTGTTCATCGTTCTTAGTGTTTTCTGTAACTAAGCAACCAGAATAGACAATCTGCCCATGTGTGTGTGAACGTTCTAGTTATAAACTTTTTCAGGTGTGTTAGTGTGTCTATGTAGAGACAACTAGAAACCCTAAACTTCACAACTTTCATAATTGTATATCACTGAAGGTGCAGTGTTTTAGCAGCGATCCACAATTTATTTCTGCAAAAAATCTCTAAAAAAATGTCTCTAAACAAAAAATTGTTCCCTGTTTTCTCCCGATTCTATTCCACGATGAAAAAATTAGGTTCTTTGGTTACGATGATTTTTAATTCCATGATCGTTATGATAAAGTTGGTGAATTTTCAGAGATCTCTTCCCCCTGATTGCTTTCCTCTTTCTCGTAACTTCATCGCGATTGAAAACTTTTTCCGTGTTGACTCATTATTTTGAATCTCAGAACCACACGATGTTTCTCAACAGGCGTCAACAACTTTCCCTCTGCTGCCAAACACAACCTGTGTGATCCGACTCCGCTCCTCTTTACCCTTAACTCCGATCCAGCTAATCACATCCGATCGGCGGCGCACGTCTTAAAGGAAAACAGAAAAGCAATTAGGCCACGGATTATTTGTCATAGACACCATTCGCTGCCATGCAAATGCTTGGTAATTGCCCAGCAGACCTTGAGTGACAAGTCATTAGATGATTGTTCACGAGGGTTGATTATGATACGACAGGCGTGTCTCACTGGAGACAGCGCCGGAGTTAAGTGTTGACAACAGGCCTCTGCTCGTCAAACACTAAACACACAGCTACACTCGGCTACACAAACATGTGTTGTTGCATGTTTGCATGAGGTAGATCTACAGGTCAACTCGTACACACACGTGAACACTGACCACGACGTGTCCAGAGGCCGTTCACACCCGATGAGATGATGAGTCAGTTATTTATTCATCTAAGATCGTGTCTCTAGTGCAGAGGTGTCAAGTCACGAAGTACAAATACTTTGTTACCTTACTTAAGTAGAAATGTTGGGTATCTATACTTTACTGGAGTATTTATTTTTCAGACGACTTTATTACTTCTACTTCTTACATTTTCACGCAAATATCTGTACTTTCTACTCCTTACATTTAAAAAATAGCCTCGTAACTCCTATTTAATTTTGGCTTGTTTTCATTCCGGTTTGTCATCGTTCAAAAACACACACAAAAAAAGGCAACACGACCTTGTTACGACTTTTACTTCCTCTAGATAGTCAGGTTTGATTATTGGTAGTGTTGAGTCCAAAGGTCTCTTCCAACAATATATGTATTTGCATTGTAATAACATTTTATAATTTTCAATGGGCATATTTGCAGTTCAAACGGGTAGCCTAGTGCATCCCACATTTTTCAACATAACATTTTAATATAACATTATAGTCATAATGGCCTTTAGAAAAATGTGTTTTTTGGAGGAGGGGGGGTAGTGCACTATAGGCCCCTGAGACGCGGCTTCAGAGTTTGTCCTAAATGGAAAACATTTTTCCCTTACATTACTTTTACTAAGTAAAAAGCTTGAGTTGATACTTCAACTTCTACAAAAGTATTTTTAAAGTATCTATACTTCTACTTGAGTAATGAATGTGAATACTTTTGACTCCTCTGCTCTAGTGTAACTGGTTGCAAACGTGAATTCATAACTCCACCACATGATGAAATCTTCTGGCTTCACGGTAACGTCATGACGACATCGTTCCAACCACATGAACATCGATTATTCATCCATCTGTAGAAGTGAAACTTGAGTGACACGATTTTATGACTTCTTCATTACGTCAACTTTATGACGTCATATGATGGGAAATCATTTTCTGATCAATCTAAGCTTTACCTGTTTTTTTTTGTATGATATTTTTGTTGAACCTTGACTTATGACCATTCAGCTCCAAAAGTTGTAGATCTGGAGATAAACTCCGAAGCAATGACCACACTAAGTTTGGTAAATGCATTGTTGACATACGCACACATACACACACACACACACACACACACACACACACACACACACATACACACACACACACACACACAAACACACACACAATGTCCTTCTTCTAGCTTAGAGCAGGGATATAAGGAAGTGAAGATGAAGAGAACATTCTCTGTTTTCATGACAGAACTCAATCCAACACTGAGATATTTAGATATTTATAAAACAAACGTTTACACAAAAAAGCCACAAAATAAGTAACAACAACAACTACAAAAATAGAAACTTATTGAACATATGCAGCTACTGACGCCAACTGTTTGAATTTATAATCAAACTTCACAGTCCAGACAATAAGGAAATGAATCTTATGCACGTGTTACAGCAAATGTACAAAAAATGTATGTACATGTAAACTACATCATGCACACATTCACTGATACACGCACACTTTTGCATAAGTGCCATATGAGACACATCAGCAACAAAAACACACAACTGTGATTCTTGAAATTGGTCATTTTGTTAATTTAATCTTTATATATTTTTTTAGCTGTATGGAAGGTTGCTGTTTTTTTACGATATATTTTGGCTTCATAATAATCAAACCTTAAAACCACCATAACTGATTTATTTAGAGAAATATCCTCCTCATGGACGAGTTCATTTGTTCTCTATCAATAAATATTTGCTAAATAACTGAACTGGCAAAATATAAATACAGTGGGAAGTAAAGAAACTTATGTCACTAGAAAATACTGTAATCTGATAAATACAGTAAAATTTAATTAACCCTGTTTGTACGTAAACATTTTTCATTTGCGTTTCCATTTTACTCAATTGATCAGTTTATGTGTGTTTTAATAATGATGTAAAAAGCAGAAAGTCTTTGTCGAGTCGTCACAAATATCCTTTTCAATGAATTTTAATTTGATTTGTTATTCATTAAGCGATCTGATTTATTTAGAGAAATATCCTCCTCGTGATCAAGCTCATTTGTTCTCTTTCATAATTATTTGCTAAATAACTGAACTGACAAAATATAAATACAGTGGAAAGTAAACGTGTTTGTTTGTAGAAAATACAGTAAAGTTTAATTAACCCTGTTTGTACATAAACATTTTTCATTTGCGTTACCATTTTGTTCTATTAATCAGTTAATGTGTGTTTTAATGATAATATAAAAAGCAGGAAGTCTTTGTCGAGTCGTCACAAATATCCTTTTCAATGTATTTCTCTTTGATTTGTTATTCATTAATACTAATAATATAAATTAATGTTTTCTCCTCTGGGGTCATGATCCATATTCTCCTCCTGTAATTCCTCCTGAATACCAGCGTGACCCCCGGTGTCTCCATCTGTTAGCGTGTGTGTGAGTGTTGCTCACTTACACACGTATGTAAATCTGTGTGTGTATGAGCACGTGCAACCGCTGCCCTTCATAATCAGGGGGTCTGCTGAACGAGCCCACCCCCCACCCCCCGAGCCCCCCCCCTCACAGCTGCGGGCCCCCTTGTCGCGCTGGCAGCCGCCTGCGACCCTGTCACCGGGCCTCCGCCTATCTGACCTGATAATTTGGAGCATATGTAAGTGCTTCTTCTTAAAGTGGCGGAGGGGGGCGGAGCCTCCTTGTGACGAGCCGCACACAACAGCAGCTGTGGTAGCAGCTCCCCCCCCCCCAAAGGAAAAGCTTTATTTAATTCAATTACATCTTTTGGAGATATGTAAACGAGGAGCTGAGGGGGGGCCGGGGAGGTGGGTGACGGGGGGGTGGTCCGTCCTCCTCCTCTCCCTCATCACCCCCCTCCAGCTCTCTCTCTCCCTTCTTGTCCCCAGAAGACCCTCCACCCTCCACCCCACCCTCCACCCGTCCTCATCACCAGCTTCTCAAGGCCCAGGTGGCTCGATGGGCAGATGATTGGGTGAGTAACTGTTGCAAAAGCCTCCTCACCCGCCCCCCCCCCAGCACCCCCCCTCCCGAGCGCCTCCTCACCCCCCCCAGCACTCCCCCCCCTGTCTCTGCAGTGAGGGGAGGGTGAGGGGGGGGTGAGTGGGGGGGGTAATCAGGGTCAGGATCCTCTGCCACACTGATCAGAGTGGCTCCGCCCCCGGGCAGAACCTGCAATTAATGCTCCGCCTGAAAGAGAGAAGAAGAGATTCACCATCTGGCAATTAGAGCTCTCTCTCTCTCTCTTCTTCTCCTTCTCCTTCTCCCTCCTTCTCTCCTTCTCTCCTTCTCCTTCTCCTTCTCCTTCTCCTTCTCCTTCTCCTTCTCCTTCTCCTTCTCCTTCTCCTTCTCCCTCTTCTTCTCCCTCTCTCCTTCTCCTTCCCCTTCTCCTTCTCCCTCTCTCCTTCTCCTTCTCCTTCTCCTTCTCCTTCTCCCTCTTCTTCTCCCTCTCTCCTTCTCCTTCTCCTTCTCCCTCTCTCTGTGGCTGCTCTCCTTCTCCTTCTCCTTCTCCTTCTCCTTCTCCTTCTCCTTCTCCTTCTCCTTCTCCTTCTCCTTCTCCTTGTACTTGTCCTTCTCCTTCTCTCTGTGGCTGCTCTCCTTCTCCCTCTCTCCTTCTCCTTCTCCTTCTCCTTCTCTCCTTCTCCTTCTCCTTCTCCCTCTCTCTGTGGCTGCTCTCCTTCTCCTTCTCTCCTTCTCCTTCTCCTTCTCCTTCTCCCTCTCTCCTTCTCCTTCTCCCTCTCTCCTTCTCCTTCTCCTTCTCCTTCTCCTTCTCTCTGTGGCTGCTCTCCTTCTCCTTCTCCTTCTCCCTCTCTCTCCTTCTCCCTCTCTCTGTGGTTTCTCTCCTTCTCCTTCTCCTTCTCTCTCAATCCTTCTCCTTCTCCTTCTCCTTCTCCTTCTCCTTCTCTCTCTCTCTCTCTCCTTCTCCTTCTCCTTCTCCTTCTCCCTCTCTCTGTGGCTGCTCTCTTTCTCCTTCTCCTTCTCCTTCTCCTTCTCCTTCTCCTTCTCCTTCTCCTTCTCCTTCTCCTTCTCCTTCTCCTTCTCCTTCTCCTTCTCCCTCTCTCCTTCTCCCTCTCTCTGTGGCTGCTCTCCTTCTCCTTCTCCTTCTCCTTCTCTCCTTCTCCTTCTCCTTCTCTCTGTGGCTGCTTTCTTCTCCTTCTCCTTCTCCTTCTCTCCTTCTCCTTCTCCTTCTCTCTGTGGCTGCTCTCATTCTCCTTCTGCTTCTCTCTCTCTCTCTCTGTGGCTGCTCTCCTTCTCCTTCTACTTATCCTTCTCCTTCTCTCTCCTTCTCCTTCTCCTTCTCCTTCTCCTTCTCCTTCTCCTTCTCCTTCTCCTTCTCCTTCTCCTTCTCCTTCTCCTTCTCCTTCTTCCTCTCTCCTTCTCCTTCTCCTTCTCCTTCTCCTTCTCTCTCCTTCTCCTTCTCCTTCTCTCTCCTTCTCCTTCTCCTTCTCCTTCTCCTTCTCCTTCTCCTTCTCCTTCTCCTTCTCTCTCTCTCTGTGGCTGCTCTACTCCTCCTTCTCCTTCTTGTCTTCTCCTTCTCCTTCTCTCTGCAGCTGCTCTCCTTCTCCTTCTCCTTCTCCTTCTCCTTCTCCTTCTCCTTCTCCTTCTCCTTCTCCTTCTCCTTCTCCTTCTCCTTCTCCTTCTCCTTCTCCTTCTCCTTCTCCTTCTCCTTCTCCTTCTCCTTCTCTCTCTCTCTGCCGAAGCAGGAATCTCAATCCAGGGCGATTCAGAGAAACCCTTTCAGTCTCTGACATGGAGACGTGATAACGACTCTCCTTCTTCCACTCCCCTCCTCCTCCTCCTGCTCCCCTGCTCCTCACTCGGAGGAGGAAGAGGAGGAGGAGGAGGAGGAGGAGGAGGAGGACTCATCCCGGCTCCTCAGGCCCCAGCTGCTGCTCCTGGCCTGAAAAGGTTCTTGAAAGCTCCTGGTGTCATCATCACCAGCAGATTAACTCTTTCTCCGAGGAGCAAAGGAGCAAAGGAGCAAAGGAGCGAAGGAGCAGAGGTTGTCAAAGCTTCTGTCGCCTGGCGTCGTTTCTCCTCTTCTCTTTAAACACATCAATGATGTTTTGATTAGTCATTTTGCTGCCGACAATGGTCGCCAAATGCGTATGAATGGCCTTCCCCGAGAGGAGAGGAGTGGAGGGCTGGTGAAAGACATTGATTCCCCGAGAGGAGTCAGACCTCTTATATGTATTTTTCTTCTCCTCCTCTCTCTCTCTCCCTCCCTCCCTCCTTCACTTCTCCAATGGGCTCATTGTGAAATTCAAATCTGGCAGCGATGACAAACCGAGTGATTACGTTCGCCATTGATCTGGCGAGTTTTGAGTTGCAAATGTGCGAAACCTCGACATTTGGCTGAGGCGAGCGTGGGGGGGGGGGACAATGGAGAAGCAAATGTGAGGAAGCAGTCGAGAGAGAGAGAGAGAGAGAGAGAGAGAGAGAGAGAGAGAGAGAGAGAGAGAGAGAGAGAGAGAGAGAGAGACGGCGGCGGGAGAAGCTGTGGAGAAAAGACACAACAGAGGCCGAGACGCTTTCCCATTAATCCACAAATGTGTGTTTTTTGTTGTACACATCTGGTAAAGACACACCTGTGAGGTCAGCATCCGCCACGCTAGGCCGCCGCCCCCTCGATCCGCTGACCCCGATCTTTCTCCTCTTTAATTGCTCCCACCATCCCTTCAGCAACCCGCCGCCGCCGCCGCCGCCGCCATCGCACTTTCCTGTAAAGCGATAATTACACATATTGAATTATTAACAGTCATTATCAAAGCTTGTGCTTATCTTGTTGTGTTGTGGCGTCGGGTTCCTGTGATCTCGGGCACTCATTACTTATTAACGCTCTGGATGCTTTTCCCCCAGTCGCCGCTCGTTCGACGCGTGGCGGTAATGACGCACGCTTCCTGTTTGCCCCCCCCCCGATCTAACGCCAGATAAACGGCAGAAATAATATTGGGGTTACACTACGGGGGGAGAAGGCATCGCAAAGATTACTACTTATTGGCCCAGATGAAATCATTATCATAAAGGCAGATTAATTAAACCAGTATTTTGAATCATGTGTTGACTTAGCAGACGAGTGTTTTTCTTTATTAATATCTGAGCTCGGATCAGATTTAATGGCTCAGTTTCTTCAGGGAGAAGTTAGAGTAGAATTTTAAAGCAGGTGGACAAACAGTTGAAATACTCTGAAATACAGTAGGAGGCAAAATTCAATATTTTTCATATTTATTTACTGTAAGATTGTATTTGTTGTATGAAGCTTGTACCAAACAGGGTTATTAACAAGGAAGATTTTTATTCAAAGACATATATTTACATATTGAGTCAACACCTTGAGTTATGAGTGAAGATGTTTAAAAAGTTCGAAAGTCATTCCAAATAACAGTATGAATGTTAACTTAATCAAACACTCCAAAATTTTACTTTTATTATATATATTATGGAGTGATTTGATGAAATAAACATTTATAAGTAATTTGATTAACAAGAAATTGTTATTTTTATTCAAGGACGTGTATATTTACATATTGAGTCAACACCTTGAGTTATGAGTGAGAAAAGTTTGAAAGTAAAAAGATAAAAAAGGAATAAACAGATGAAATAGTAAACAGATAAACTTATATTGTGGATGAATTGTGAAACTGTTCAGCTTCTGTCATTCCAAATAACAGTATGAACTTAATCAAACACTCCAAAATTATACTTTTATACCTTTTTAAAAGTGAATTATCCTATTTAAAATGCATTGAAATGTACAGTAGGAGGCCAAATTCAATATTTTTCATATTTATTTACTGTAAGGTTGTATTTGTTGATTGAAGCTTGTACCAAGCAGGTGATTTGGTGAAATAAACATTTATTAGTTATTTCATTTAGAGTAAATAGTTATTTTTATTCAAGGACGTATATATTTACATATTGATTCAACACATTGAGTTATGAGTGAGAATGTTTAAAAAATTTAAAAGTAAAAAGATAAAAAAAGGAATAAACAGATGAAATAGTAAACAGACAAACTTAAATCATGGATGAATTGTGAAACCATTCAGCTTCTATCATTCCAAATAACAGTATGAATGTTAACTTAATCAAACACTACAACAATTATACTTTTATACCTTTTCAAAAGTGAATTATCTTATTTAAAATGCATTGAAATTAACATATTTCAAAGAAAACATTAAGAAGAAACGTGTGTAAACCTGGTAACATGGTAAATAAAGAATCCTCAACGAGACAGAACAGATTTATAGGTGAAGAACCACATTGTGTTTAAAATATCACGATGACTTGCAATGTTCCCGATGATTAAAAAGAGACAAACTTTCCTTCTGTTCTTCTTCTGTCCACATTTTGTAAATAAATCTTCCATAAACGCTCACTTCGGTTTAATTACCCACAAACCACTGCTCTCAGAACCCTGCAGCTGGATGAGTGGTGTCACATTAACAACATGTGACTCGTCTGGAAACATCTGAGTCTAACTTGAGTCTCTCAGGTGAACCTTTGTGGACGAGTTCTCCTGAAATAACCCGAGTGACCTTCAACAACAACCACGTGGCTCTAAATGCAGCAGCAGCAGCGTATGGAAATAGAAACGCAAACACTGAGGCCAGAAACCGTGACAGACAACTGTGACCTGCACTTTCTGACCCCGCCTCCCCCCCCTCCTCCTGCTCCCTGGGATCTCCTGGAAATAACCCCAGGAGACCGGAGGAGACGGGTGTGACACGTCAACACAAAGCATCAGGTCCGAGCGGCGGCAGACTGCGGTCGTGCATCAGGAGCTTTCATCAGCACTTAAACAAATCGTAAACAGGTCGACCGCACAGGCTGCAAACCAGGGGGGCAGCGGAGGGGGGGGGGGGCATGCAAATGTGGAGCTGGTGTGAGAGGCTGCAGCCAGGAGGCGCTCTCAGATGTGACCTGCAGGTGAAAACCTGGAGAATCGGCTCCGGAGTTTAACCAGAGTTTGTTTCTCAGGTGATCTTCTCTACAACACACAGACTCTGGTGTTGCCTCTTTTGACTTTTGACATCTTTGTCTTCTGTGTCTTGTTTTGTTTGTTATTTTATTTGATGCATCTGTCGCGTGTTAGAAGCGTCATCAAACCCCCCCACCCACTCGCCCTCACTCGCCCCTGCTGTGTTCACTCATCCACTTCTCCAGGATTTATACAGACTGACACTACGAGGTCGGGTTCAGATAAAGTCTGCAGATAAATTTGTGTTCACACACGCAGCAAAACCAACAATCACCAAGTTAACCAGCTAACCAGCAAGTCAACAAGTCAACCAACCAACCAACCAACCAACCAATCAACTAACCAACCAACCAGCTAACCAGCAAGTCAACAAGTCAACAAGTCAACCAACCAACCAACCAACCAATCAACCAACCAACCAACCAACCAATCAACCATCCAACCAACCAATCAACTAACCAACTAACCAATCAACCATCCAACCAACCAATCAACTAACCAACTAACCAACCAACCAATCAACCAACCAACCAATCAACCAACCAACTAACTAACCAACCAACCAACCAACCAACCAACCAACCAATCAACTAACCAACTAACCAACTAACCAACTAACCAACCAACCAACCAATCAATCAACCAATCAACCAACCAACCAACTAACTAACTAACCAACCAACCAACCAACCAACCAATCAACTAACCAACTAACCAACTAACCAACTAACCAACCAACCAACCAACCAATCAATCAACCAATCAACCAACCAACCAACTAATCAACCAATCAACCAATCAACTAACCAACCAACCAGGACGTAAACCCTTTAATACGTAAAGTCAAATAAGCCAAACTCAAATCCACTCTTCTCTTTACTTCTTGTGTTGTCGTCTCCTCTGTTTTTAATGTCAATCGTCTGTTCAGATGCTTTTTGCTTTATCCAGCAATACTTCAATTCAATTTTATTTGAATAGCCCCAAATCATAATATTCACTTCGAGGAACTTAACATAGAAGGTCAATACTTTAAAAATGTAAGATGAAGTCTGCAGATAAATTTGCGTTCACACACGCAGGCAACCCAACAACCAATTAACTAACCAGCAAGTCAACAAGCTACCCAACCAACCAACCAATCAACCAATCAACCAATCAACCAACCAACTAATCAACCAACCAGGATGTAAACCCTTTAATAAATAAAGTCAAATAAGCCAAACTTCAACTCACTTCCACTCTTCTCTTCTTGTGTTGTCATCTTCTCTATTTTTAATGCCAATCATCTGTTCAGATGGTTTTTGCTTTATCCAGCAATACTTCAATTCAATTCAATTTTATTTGAATAATCCTGAATCATAATATTCACATCGAGGAACTTTACATAGAAGGTCAAGACTTTAAAAATGTAAGAGAAACCAACAGTTCAAACAATGAGCGGCACTTTTGCGACTTTCCTCATCTGTTATAACATCATATTCAGATTGAGAAACATATTGAATCTAATAAAAGTCTCTGTTACAAGATCACATCCTGTTTTCAGAATATCACGTCAAAACTTAATGTACTTAATCAGTTTGAGTGATTTTTAAAAGTGGAAACGACATTTTAATGTTTCAGGGGTTGACATTGTTTCAACAACTTCATCTGTTAATTCATAATAATTCATGTTTTTTTTTTCTCAAATTCTCCAGCTGTCAATTAAATGTAGTGGAGTAAAGAATCTGTTTCCTTCTGAAATGTGACGAGTGGGAAATAGAAAACACTCAAATCCTCAAATTCCTCAAACTTACAGGCTTCAGTTATATTTAGGATATTTGACCTATTTATAAATGTGCAGTTTATTGACTTTATATGATTCAAAGGAGGGTTTTATTTCTGATCTCAGACAGGAGGCCTCACTCTGTCACCTTTTCATTGTTCCTCCTCCTCTTCGATTCTTCCCTTCTCTGCCCTTTTGGACCCATCTCCTCCTCTTCATCCCCCTCTTCATCCCCCTCTTCCTCTCCTCGTCCCACTCGTCAGCTGTGTTAAGCGAGCTGCCATTCTCTCTCTCTCTCTCTCTCTCTCTCTCCCTCTCTCTCTCCCTCTGCTCTTCTTTCCCTGCGTTGAACAAATGGGTAATAAGCGCCACTTTGTACCTCTCTCCTCTTTCAGATCCAGAGTGAAGAGCCTGATTAAATAATCATTGGAGGAGTGGTGTGCGTGCGGCGCTCCCCCTGCTCCTCACCTTGGGGACATATTGTCCCCTGTCACTGAAACCTCAGGGACAGAAGGCGCCGCCGTGGGGGGGCTCGGCGGGGGGGCGAGGAGCTGATGAAACGAAGATCGGGTAATGAAGGCATGGCCCATGGCTTCCGTGGCTCTGCCATATGTTTCACCAAATGCAAATTGCCCCCAATTCAAACAACTTTTTCATCTTGATATATGCAAATGTGTTTATAAATACTGGCTTATAAATATAGCATTACAGTTTTTTAAGGAGGGAGCTTTGAATCCGTTTCTCCGTCGCGCTGCTGTTGTTCTGTGTGGCAGCGGCGCAGCGTGACAGGTTTTAACGAACAGGCTTGGACCTGGCGGCGCCCTAATGGTGTCCTGGGGGACAGGAAGTGCTGCGGTCAGAGGGAGGGGGGGGCGCCGGCCCGGCCTGCGAACCAATGAGAGCGCCCCTGACGGCTGCCTCAGCCAATTAAAACCAGGCCGGTTATCACACAAGCCAATGAAGAATCAAAGAGGACACGTTACAGACGAGGGGCTGGAGGTGGAGCGGCCACATGTTTGAACTCCTGACATCTCTAAACCTGGATTTTATTTAATATTCCCCTCAACACATGAATGTAACCTCGGCTCAGGACACGGGACCAATAATCTATAATCAGTACTAATGATGATAACAGGAGGAACAGATAAGAAGTTAATTGAGTTTGAGTTGTGTGGAGCAGATCCTGTGGGGCAACTTCACCCAAATACCAAGAGCTGGTGCATGATGAGTGTGCACGTGCACGAGTCTGAGCTCAGAGCAACGAGCACAAAACATCAACATCAAAGAGGCAAAATGTTAAATAATGATAAAGCCTTGATTACAGTCTCATTAACTTGATTGAGTTACCCGAGAGCAAAACAGTTTCTTATTTCTGTTTCGACCTGGAAAACTTTCAACACTTCTTCATCCCAAAGTGGAGAAATACAGAAGATGGATAATTCATCGTTTCGGAGTTCGCTCGTCTGGAGTCGCTTCAGGTCACGTGTGGCTCCGGCGCCGCGCTCGGGCCCGTGAGGAGGCAGCTGACAGCGTTAGCCCGCTCCAGGTCGGGGGTGCAGTCAGGTGTCAGTCGCCGTGGAGATGATCAGATTGTCACAGTCCCGCTGGTCGCCCCCGGAGACGGCACCTGAGTCGACGCCCGTGCCAACATCTTCATCATCATCACCCGCGGCAACAGCAGCTGGCGGCTCTGGACGGGACCGGGGGGGCGACCGGGGCCAAGTGGGTCAAACCTCGCCGAGCGCGTGGAGGCCGTGATGTCACGGAGCCTGGTGCATTATGGGAGAGGAACGTTTTCTTCACAGTCTGGACTCAGAGGTTTGGTTTTCTGGGAAACGGTTTTTGATGATGAAATCTTTTTATTTATATATTTATTTATATACATATTTGAACATCAGTATCCAGCATGAAGGCCGATATGAAAACCATCAAACGTGCATCACTTCTGTACAAATGACAAAGATGATCGGTAACTAGGTTCGTAATGGATTATAGTTTGAGAACTTAGTACTTATATTATATTACTAGTACCAGTTACTTCCAACATTTGGGTGTGACCTTGTTCAGAGTTTGATGGAAGGTTGAAATCAGTTTGGTCCATAAGTTGGACGCATTGACAAGAAGCTGAAAGTAAAGCGGAAACATAACGTTCGCCCCCTGGTGGCTGGCTCCTGTATATAAAAAAACCACCTTGCTTCCTCCATGTTAGCAAACCAGACATGGGCCAAATTAAAAAGTCAAAGCACACGTTAAATACTTTTTTGTCAAACACGATTGAGTGTTTTTATGGTTTGTTTCAATAAAGTTTTTTTATTATTTTGAAATGAGATGAAACATCATGATTGACAGCTGACACTGACACATGATTGGTCGACCCCGTGCAGCAGAGGAACCACGACACCGCGGCTCTGCTCCACCATCACTTTACCAGAAAGCTACCATGTCTGGAAACCTCGTCCAGATCTTTTCATATCTAACAAAACTCCCGGACAACATGGCGAGCGCCCTCTCTCGTCATCCGGCACGTGGACGCACCGTCCAGCTGATCCGAGGCCGGCGTGACTCCACCGAGTCCTCGGGTCTTGACGGATGAGTTGCGCCGGTTATCGTGACCTCCGGGTTCTCAGGCAGCTCATTAGCCCAAGTGCTCTGCTCCCGCTAATTCAGGGGGGCTACGAACTGGATGCTAATTAATCACAGAAGGAGCCGACCTGGCACGTAGCTGCAGACAAAGCAGCAGTGAGTCGACTGCAGGCGTCACACTCCAGTGTTGTTTGTGTGTTTGAACGTGGCACAGAACGGGTGAGTGCGTTCGCCGAGGGAACGCCACGAGAGAAAGTACAGAAAGAGAAACAAGTGTGTGATCACAGGGAGATTATAGACGAGCTGGTTGGAGGGTGTGAACGCAGCCTTTTAATTGGTCTTCACGTGAAAGTCGAGTTTTGAAATAGATCCACTGAGAAAGATGAATTCACATGTTTTCAGCTTTGCAAGAAAAATCTTTCGGTTTATTTTCACCTTTATATTTACCTTTATTCGTGTTTTCATTCAAACCAGTCACCTTTCACCCCTTTTCAAAATAAAGCTACTGATTCGTCTTTATGTTTTAAGAACATCCACTTCCTGTTAGTGAAGTTGGAGCACGCTACTGGTCAAACTGGTCGACTCTGTGGGTCATAGAGATCAGAGTTTTCCATGTGTGAATTCAAAGTGACAGTGAAATTTAAAATATCAAAATGAACTCAGAAGAAAAGTCTAAAGTTCAAATGTTCATTTCAGTTCAGGACACGACCGCACGATATAAATAAAGTTTGGTTGAAGATTAAATGGAAGTTGAAATGACAGATGGTGTGTGTGTGCGTGTGTGTGTGTGTGTGTGTGTGTGTGTGTGTGTGTGTGAGTGTGTGTGTGCGTGTGCATGTCTTCATCAGAGCTACAATGGCTCCCTCTTGAGGGTTAGTTGTGAGGAAACAGGAGAGAGGACCAAGGAGACACAAAGTCTTCATCATTATTGTCAGGGATTTATTTATCATCTATAACTTCATCGAACAAAATGTCCAAAAGTAACAACAGCACTTTTAGTTTATTGTGTATATTGTGTAACAAACACTGCAAAAATCTGACTTTAACTGAAGTGATTTCTGAACCGATAAAACAAACCTTTCTTTTTAAATAATGTACATTTACTTCTTATGTTTTTATACTTTATGGAAATGATGTGATTGGAATGTTACAATATTCAGATTCTCATTGTTATCAGAACACATGTTGGTTGATGTAGAACATTACATATATATGATTGCATCAATAATAAATGACCGTAAATGATGGAGAGCTGACAGAGGAACACCTGTACAGACACCTACAGATAGTGTGTGTGCGTGCTTGTGTGTGTGTGTGTTTGTTTGTGTGTGTGTGTGTGTGTGCTGGTGTGTGTGTGTGTCCCTGGTGCCCTCATTAACACCACAGTATCTTGACTGAAATGAAACACCAGCCAGCTGTATTGTTGATCACATGACAATGAGATGGATGGATGTGTGTGTGTGTGTGTGTGTGTGTGTGTGTGTGTGTGTGTGTGTGTGTGTGTGTGCGTGTCTGTGTTTAAACTGGTTTTAACCATATCTTTGGGACCTTTTCCATCATAAACACTGATCTTGTCAGGACCAGTCGACCTCATGGGGACAGATCTCAGTCCTACTGATGAAAAACATCATATCTGAGCTCCTTCTGGTTATTGTTGTAAATGTTTGATCCTGATTAAGGTCTGAATAAGGATTTGTTTAGTCGACAATAAATGAAAGTCAGTTTAAAGTCCAAATAATAAGGACGGCTGTGTGCGAACTTGTGCAGTCGACTGATTCCACTCGTATCAATCTGTTCGATACAATAATAAAATGCTGTTTGTTTAAATATCTGCATGAAGAAAGCAGGTCACCACACTTGTACACCAGAGGGCAGCAAATAACAACACGTCACTTTGAGTCGGAGCAGTAAACGAGACAGCAGCTGGAACATGTGACAGTAAAACACAAAATACATACAGTGAATTATTCTTTATTCTTCATTTCTCGTTATTCTTCCTATTACTACAACCTTTACCTCAGCCACCTCGTTAGCTGGTGATATTATTATCACGAGTTCTTTACAAATACGTTTTGTTTTATGGCAGAAAGAACAAGAATGGTTACAGTAATAATATAAATTATCCAGTATTTTTATTGTGAAATACATTATAGTAACTGACACTATTTATAGAAAAGTTCCTAATCATAAAGGAAAACAATGGTTGAAATACAGAAGGAAGTGCATAAATAATGACTGTAATAATAAAAGTAGAGAAAAGGGACCAAAGCAGACTGGCAGCCCTTAAAGACTTTTAGCTGAGACTCAAAAGAAGATTTATTCCTTCAGGCAATTCCTTCCAGAAGATGCAGAAATGTGATTGGTTTGTTATGGTATTTTTAAATCTATTGATCCTGAGTGAACCAGAAGTTGTGCCTTAGAAACAAAAGCTAAAAGACACTAAAAGGGAACTGAGAGATACACAAAGCAGTTTGACCCACATTAGTTCACATAAGAACACATTTGATTTTACTATATTAGATCAATGCAGCTTTACATGTTCCACCAGAGAATCAGATAATTATATTTCCCATAGAGTTTACAAGCAGTCCCACAGGCTGATTGTGTGTCAGTGTGTTCAGAGGACGAGAGGACGAGAGGACAAGAGCAGCACTGAGGGACGAGACGTCTTCTCTGCTGCAGCACTGAACAAAACAAATGTCTTCACTATCAGCCCCACCCCCCCAGAGCTCAATGCTGTTAACCCCCTGTGGATCAGACACGACTCTCTCTCCACACACACACACACACACAGAGACACACATAGAGCTGCACGTTTCCACTCCTTCTCCCTCTCACATTATGAGAATTCCCTCCAGACACTCATGTATTAAACAGCCGGGGAGTTGAATGTATGCATGTGCTGTAATTGGGCGGATTATAAATTCCTACACACTGTGGCACTGTTGACAATCTCTGATCCCCCAGTGGATTCATTTCAAAGGCCTCCATTTGCAGCCTTTTGGTGAAAAACCACAGTTTAATGGGAGTCCTGCAGCCCCAGAGTGGTGGTAATACACACACACGTTATAATTGGGTCCTTTTACACAGCGATAAATTATGAATGAAGTTAATGGTCGGGGTTTGTGGCCCCTGCTGAAATGGAAACTGCACGGGTTTGAAAATCCTCTGTGGGGAATCAGCAGAAAGATAAAACATATATCACATACTCTTGGGTCTGCTCATATATTCATTAAAATCATATGTGGCTGTTTCACTGTAATCCTTGTAATCATGAGATAAAAAAAACCAATGAGACTTTTCTCCCTTTCCCAGTTTCATGTGCTTTTAAACGCTGACGTGTTCCTGCACATGTGACTAATTTTGACACGTATGTTGCTGTTCGCGCCAAATGAGCTCACGCTGCTTCTGATTAGAGACGATGTTGTTTCTTTCAAATTCATTTAGATGAGAATAAACAAACTGAGGCTTCATCCGACCAGTCAGCAACAGCAAGAAAGAGAGTTTGCATTGAAGTACTTTTTAAGAATTGGGACATGCAGAGACATGCACACTTTAAACACACACACACACACACACACACACACACACACACACGTTGAATGTCAGTGTCACATGCAGGGTGGAGGAATAACCACCGGCTAAATGCTGCTGGCTGTGACAAGTTTTTCTACTTTACCAGTCGGTTGCTGGCAGCAGACCAAGCTTTATTTTGAAGGCCTGATCTGTAATAAAACATCCACACGTATATTTTGGTGGTTTTGGAACTACTGGTTGGGGTCTGATGGGAGAACAAGCTGCTTCCCTGCTCAAGTTAAGAGTCATAATCATATATTTTGTTCAACTTTCAATCATGTGACACGTCTCCTGTTATTATTCCTGATATCTCGAGTCCCGCCCTGAACACCATGTGCTTATATTTAAGTGTGGGTGGCAGCGGCAGCGTCGTGCACGTGGTGAACTGAGCCAAGTCCTGACATGAACACTGGGAGTGAAAAGCTGGAACTGACGGCTGGAGGAAAAGAAAAGGACGTTTTGGTTTTAAAGATTTACCGATTTAAATGTAAAAATAATAGAAATGTCGATTAAAAAAAAAAAAAACAGTCACAAAACAACTGTTTATGATCCTTGGTTTGATATCATATAAACAAATGGACGTAGATCGTGACGCGTTCCCTTCGACTCGGAGCTCGGCCCTCGGAATGACGTCACACCCGAATAACCGGAGTTGTCCAGTTGCACAGAAACAATGTTTACGTTAGCCAGCGATCTGTTGTTAGTAACAACTGTTCATAATAAGACATCACGCATAACTTCAACTCGAGGGTCGGACATTCTGAGGCTAGAAGTGAAGCTAATGCGTAAGGGCCTTGAACCTGTATTCTCTCAGATAACCAGTAGAGGGCGACTCCACTGGTCGTTTCAATGGAAGTCTATGAGAAAATTACTTTTAACGAGGAGTTTGCGATTGTAACGTTGACTCTCTGGTTTCAAGTCTTTTTTGACACATCATGTGAAACTCTATCAGTAGCATGTTTATGGTTTGTTATTGTGCCCCCTGGTGGACGAAGAAACACACACACAGCAGATGGACTGATCGAATCACGGAACAATCCATTAGACGAAAGGTTTGACGTCAGCTTAGATGAGTCAAAGGTCAAATTACATTTTTCTGTCTGTCTCAGCTGTTTGATCGTTTATAGAGTTTATTACTGATCAGTGAAACATTGAAAATCATATAAAACAATAAACAATAAAACTTGTATCTCCTTCTTCGACTTGACGCCTCAGTTTCCTCGGTTTTCCTCCTTCCCAGTAGATTTGTGTCCTCCCACCTGACAGCAGACTGGGTCAGCACCAGTCACGGTGTGTTACCGTCCTCACTCCTCCACCTCTCTCTCTCTCTCTCTCTCTCTCTCTCTCTCTCTCTGGCTCAGTGAATGTGGGGAATGTGGTTTCAGACGAGCTCTGGCCACCGTGTGGGATTTACCGTTAAACCAATTACTCATGAGTTGGTGGGAAGTGCTCACGTTCGAGCGACCGCTGATAAAACCAGAGAGTTTATCAGGCTTCGGAGTCACAGAGGAAAACAAACAGAAAGGTGAAGTGAAAACAATGAAAGACTAATTCAATCTGCAAGAGAAATTAAACAATAACATAACTTAATATAATAGTGTAGCTGTGTCTCTTCATTTGTTTTTTTGCAAATAAATTGGCAAACAGGCTTAAATCAGCTTTCTGCAAAGTCACATGATTTGGATCGACCACACACACACACACACACACACACACACACACACACGTTATATTATCTGACTGCAGTTCTATGTCTGGAGAAAAATAGCTTTAACGTGATGTTTTGGTTTGGGAGCAGATTTAATTAAGCTCAAACATCCCAGATACAAACACCAGTTTGCAGTCTCAGCTGTCAATCATGATGTCTCCCCTTGTTTTTATAGCATCAACTAACAACTTATAACCTCTAATCATTAATAAAACTAAAGGTGATCACTGAGGTAAAAGCTGTAATAGCCTGGATGTATAGTTTCTACATTTCACTGACTCTGCTTCTGGTCGTCTTTCAGAACATCCATAATGCAACAGGCCACAACATCTCAAATGTCTGTTGTTGTTGGTTGACTTCACAGCCTATAATTTAGGGTTTGAGTTACACATTTGTCCCACACAACACCCACACACAGACACACACAGACACACACACGTGCATCTACCTGGTGGAGCAGCAGGAACATTATGATTAACCCGCTGGCTTTTGTTCCTGTTTGCTCAGTGACATCACAGCAGCTCCTCATGTTTGTTTGTGGAAGGCGGGTCGACCGCGTCAGCTCAGAGAAATGAAGTCTGTCTTCTCTCTCCCTCGTGTTTTAGTTTAATGAATGAAAGTGTCTGTCGGACTTTGACCCAGACGGAGACGTCTCAGT
This sequence comes from Limanda limanda, assembly GCF_963576545.1. Classification (NCBI taxonomy): domain Eukaryota; kingdom Metazoa; phylum Chordata; class Actinopteri; order Pleuronectiformes; family Pleuronectidae; genus Limanda; species Limanda limanda. The sequence goes on along the minus strand of NC_083646.1, from coordinate 2,702,852 downwards.
GGGAACTCAACATATTGATATTAAGAAGATAAGCACATGTAATGATGAATTCTACTTACACTTGTAGCTCTTAATGAAATAATGAACTTAACTTCTAAAGCTTAAAACCCATGATTCCCTACTGATGTTGAAATGTGACATTTATTATTTTAAACTGGACTAACAGGGACATTTTTTGACTCCAGCTCAAACTGTTTGTGTTTGAATTGTAACAAATATCTCAGGGTGAAAAAGAAGAGTCGTACACGTAGAAGACGTTGACTTGGACAGACGAGGAGATTGTGATTGTGTTGTGCTGTTAACAACAACAACTGGGACGTTGGTCGTGATGGGAGGAGGAGGAGGAGGAGGAGGAGGAGGAGGAGGAGGAGGAGGAGGAGGAGGAGGAGGAGGAGGAGGAGGAGGAGGAGGAGGAGGAGGAGGAGGAGGAGGAGGAGGAGGAGGAGGAGGAGGAGGAGGAGGAGGAGGAGGAGAAGGAGGAGGAAACATCCAACAGGCAGAGACCAGCTCGACCAGTCTGGCCTCCATGTTTTCCATCAATGTTCAGCATCATATCATCGTCAATCAAAACTTAAATTCTGTCTCATAAACGGGTCGTGTGTCTCAGGAATCAGGTGAAAAACCGGTTAAAATCTAGAATTAAAAACTTTGACTCCATTCAATTTGCCTCTAGCGCCATCATCAGGTCACACCCATGCAGTTATTTGAACCTGGAGATATATAAAGGACAAAAATATTATAAGTCTCCTCTCTAGCTCGCCCTGTCTCTCTATTTTTAGTGGGAAACTTCTCAGAGATACTTTCACATCACTCTCCTCTGATATATTCAGCGGTTCCTAAACCCCCATCAAAGTGTCTGGTTTAACAGGAAATGAACACAGTCCAACCTGCGTCCTGAGCTTAAATAATTCAGCTTCTCATCTGGGGAGACACTCGCCATCCGTCAGCTGCAGGAGAGAAGGGACGTCCCTATTAGAGAATGCAAATCCAGCGAATCCTCGTCCCCGACCTGCCTGGTGCGTGATGTTGTGTGTGTGTGTGTGTGTGTGTTGTGTGCAGGTTTGTGGTGTGTTTGCTAACAGGAGCAGCCAACCTACTAAAATCAGAGTGGCCCTGATTAAAACCTCTTTCCCTCCTTATCACAACCAGGGGCCCATTGTGTGTCTGTGTGTGTCTTTGTGTTTCCTGGTCAGCGAGCATACTAACTAGAGGGAGAGAGAGTGGATTTCCCTCCTCTCTCGCCTCATTAGGATGCAAGTGGGGCCGAGGTCTCTCCGGTGGATACCAGGGGCCTTTTGTCTGCGTCTGAGCCGGAGTGGGAACCCGTTTGTCCCCCCCCCCCTGTCTCAACGGGGACGCAGCAGTTTTAAAAAGCCCCGAGGTTGACCTAGTTGTCCTCGTCTCGCCCACGTTTGTCTCGCTGAGCATTTTGAGAGTGAAAGAAGGGGCAGGGAGGAGAGGGGAGAAGAAAGGGAGGAACTGGGGTATGTCCCCCCCACCTCCCCTGCTGAGCGATGGGACAGCTGAGGGCCGGAGAAACAAACCCACATACTCTCACCGCTCCCGCTGCAGAAATAGAACGACAGAAATCCACGGAGGCATGTGCGCCGCCAGCTGAGGGTCACGTTTGGAATAACTGGTGAAATCCCAGTGGCCGGGGAAAGTATTTAAAACATTTAAAGAAAAACTTTATTTCACCAAAGTCAGTGTTTAGATGTCACATCACATTTTACTGTTTTGATTCCTTCTCATCAAACTCTAAACTCTCCTCTGACCTTCATCTGACACCAGTGTTTAAATGTGAATTTCCACAAATCTCTATCTACGTCTGAGTCGTTCACTAAGAATCTCGTCTCCCTTATCGAGAGCAGACTCAAACTCTGACAAGGAAACGTATTTATAACAAGATCAGATCACATCTGTCACATTCTGTTTCTGACTCGTATCTACACACAGTCGTTCTTTCAACAATATCCTACTGTCTCCAGATCGGGTCGAGGAAATCACTGAACTAATAGACAGACTATACAATAGAGCAGATCCACAACAACCTTCCTGCTTGGAAAACCTCTGCTTCCAATACACGACATACGACAGGATCTCATCACTGGATCAGTCACACATGCACTAAAACCTGGAACATCTGTGACATGTTTTAAAAGGTTACTGGTCCAACAGGCTTATTGTTATTAACAGCAAGTTGTCATGGTAATACAGGATCCACGATCCTCGATGTGGCGACAGCGATGATCCTGGATCTGTCACGAGGAAGAGGCGATTATTACTATATACTGCTATTATATTGTTATAATTACTATACTATATATACTGAACTATTTTTATATACTGTCTAACAATAACATTACCATCATCTTGCCACTGCACCTTATCTACCTATTTTATTTTATTTTATCTTGTGCTTCTGTTTTTTATTCTTTCTACCTCAATATTTTTTATTTTATTCTATTGTATTTTATTTTATTGTATTGAAATATACCGGCTGCTATGACAACTTAATTTCCCTTCGGGAATGAATAAAGTACTCTATCTATCTATCTATCTATCTATCTATCTATCTATCTATCTATCTATCTATCTATCTATCTATCTATCTATCTATCTATCTATCTATCTATCTATCTATCTATCTATCTATCTATCTATCTATCTATCTATCTATCTATCTATCTATCTATCTATCTATCTATCTATCTATCTATCTATCTATCTATCTATCTATCTATCTATCTATCTATCTATCTATCTATCTATCTATCTATCTATCTATCTATCTATCTATCTATCTATCTATCTATCTATCTATCTATCTATCTATCTATCTATCTATCTATCTATCTATCTATCTATCTATCTATCTATCTATCTAGGTCAGAAACATGCAAAGAACATGCAAAGAACATGCTCCTGTGGTAAGTGAGGGACTGTCTGCAGGTCGTCCGTTTTAAAAATAGTCAAATTCATGCACGTTACATCTCAAAGGATTTGATTGTGTCCATGACCTCACCACCACGTGTTTTTTTCTAACATGGTAATTGTAAACTCCCCAAAAGTTGCTTTAAAGAAATAACAACCTCCCAAACATAATATAAGTACATTTATATTTGTGTAAATTAGGGAAATTTCCCAAACTACCTGTAGTCAGAGCCGGGATGAGTTGACGCACGTGTTGGAGTAAACACTGGTGTCAGGTGAGCTCTGTAAATATGTGGAGCTGCTGCCCAGATGCATTTTATTGACTGAACACACAGCGTAACACACAGTGTAACACACAGTGTAACACACAGTACCCGTCCCAGTGGCCTCATTCCACTGTTTCCATCAGGAAGCAACATGTTTACAGCCTCTATTACCTTCTACCTCTTTGTTTTACAGCCTGTTCTCTCCTCTGTGCTGCTGGGAATCACTTCAGTTCCTCCTCTGGGTTCCATAAAGTCCGTCTCATCACATCTCAGCCGTCCTCCGGGTGTTTCAGGAAGAAACGTGTTGTCAGCTCTCAAGCGCAGGCGTCTGGAAGAGCTACAGGGGACATTTAAAAGTCGTCTCATCCACCCAAACACTCGGAGAAACACAGACATGCCCCGAGACAGAAGGAATCAAACAGGAGGAGATGTTTTGTCTGGATCCCTGTAGGACGGGATTTACAGAACCCAGGGATTCAGAGCAAAGCGCTGAAAACCAACTCGACATGTTGCGTGGAATTCTCTCGGCAGCGTTATTGACCTGAGTTATAAAAAACATGCTGATGCTGACAATAGCTGACGAGTGATTGTTTGTTACTTCCCAGAAGTGCCTGTGCCCACGTGTTTGTCCGTCGGAGAGCGTGCACGGCCTGTGGCACGGACTTCCTGCCGGGCCAGGATGCACCTGCCCTGCTGGAACAGGTCGTTCCTTCAGGAGGAGGAGGAGGAGGAGGAGGAGGAGGAAGAGGAAGAGGGGACCATTGTGCTCTGAAAGCTGCTGAACTTGTAGAACCGTATCAAGTCTTCAAGGAACACAAGGCCCAGGCTGCTGTGTTTATTTTTCTTTGTGTGTGTTTGTGTGTTTGGGAACATTTCCATCACACGCGGATGTAGTTCATTTCTTTATTTACTTTTCTCACTTGAAAAACAAATATTTCTGTTTGTTTCCTGGTTTAAATGGAAACGTTTTACATGAAGTTACACTTTAACATTACAAGTGTTCACAATCACTCTAATTATGTGACTTAAAAGTGGATATTTGTGTGTAATCAAGGTAGATATCAACTGATAGAAACAAGATTATGTCATTTTTATTAGTAATTAATATAAACTAATTATTTCTATAATTTTCTTTGACATAAAACTTGTAGTTTGGCTTTGTCAGAGACATCGTGTGCAGTTCAGAGGCCTGAAGCCAAATTCATGTCTCTCAGGGTTTTAGGGATTTGTTTTGAGATGGATTTGTTTTGTAATTTCTTTATTTACGGTTCTCATTTGAAAGATATTTCTCTGTTAGTTTCACATGAAGAACTAAGACAATACAAGTGTTGACATTCACTTTAATTATGTGACTTAAAAGTGGACATCTGTGTACCATCAACGTAGATATCAACTGATACAAACAAGATTATGTCATCTCTATTTGTAACTAATATAAATTAAGATTTCTTTTGAGTTTCTCTTATTCTCTTATTTTTCAAATTCTAAATCCTGTTTGTGAACAATTCAGAGACATCGTCTGCAGTTCAGAGGCCTGAAGCCAAATTCATGTCTCGCAGGGTTTTAGGGATTTTCTTTTGAGATGTCAAAGCTTAAATAGTTCAACATGCATCAACTTTCAAAATGGTTTTCATGTAATCTGTGCAAGCTGCTGCAAAACACCTGTGATCTATCTTTATCACTCTTCTCTCTTTTCCTCTTCCTGCGTCACTCACTTTTCCTTCCATTCAGGATTTTCCACCGTCGACACACACAAGCGGTGCTGAGCTGCAGCTGTGTGAGAGAAAAACTTCCCCCTGAACTCCTCACACTGAAGTTCCTGCAGCCAGTTTCACAAGCAAACACAAAAAAAGTCTTTTAGAACTTGGCGTCCTGCCGATCATCACCTGAATATTAAGACTTTCAAAGTGAAGCCGTGGGTGCAGATCCTCTGGAGGCAGAACTGAAGCTCAGTGTTGCTGCTGCAGCAGAACAAGGCCTGGTCTGTCTCCTCCCTGGTTCCAGGGACAGGGACAGGTGGAGGTGGACAGAGGCCACTTTGAAGTGTCTGCTTTCAGTCCCCGTCCTGTCTCCGAGCTCTGGAGAATCAAACGCTGCCCGGAGACAAAGCTACTTTGTGATTCTCTCTCTCTTTTTCCTCTCCTGCCCACAGAGATGTGTTGCTAATGAGGCTCCGGTCTCGGCTCAGATCGGCTTCGGGACTCGTTTTCAGCTCCATGTTGCAAAGAGAGAGAGAGAGAGACACTCCATCAGTCGGCCGAAGGTTCTGCAGCTCACGTTCGGCTTCATGGCTTTTCAGAATGATTTAAGCATGTGACATTTATTTTAACTTTGGTTTTAGGTCTTTTAGGATTATTCTTTTGAAGGGCTTGGATTTTACTCATGTGTTTCATACTTCATCCATTCATTCATCCATTATCTGTACAGCTTTTCCTTTTGAGGATCATCTAACAGGAGACAAACAACCTCCTTCTCACATTCACACCCATGCACATTTGTCTTTTTGGGAGAATCTCATGTATTTAATCTATAGGAGGAAGCCGGAGAAACCCACACAAACACAGGGACAACATACAAACTACACACAGAAAGGCAAAGCCAGGATTCGAACCGGGAACCCTCCTGCTGTCTGACACTGCTCCACCGTGCCGCCCTGTTTAATATGATGTATTTTAGTGTGTGAACTTGCTAATAAACGTTGTCGATATAGCAAAAAAATTGATTGAATCTTGAATATTTCTCTGACTCACATTTCTCCAAAAACAACAACTTATAAATGTGTATGTTTGTCAGTCATGTTGGAGGAGGATGTTCATTTCTTTGTTGGGAGTCAAATTTAGTTGCAACTAAATATTGTGGTGTAAATTATTCATTTGTTGATGCCTGTTGAATAAAGTAGAGTTTCGTGTGGCGTCTCCATTCCTCCAAACTATTACATTTCTGCTTTACAACCTTTAATTTAAATTCTGAAGCATAAACACATATATTTTTAAGCAGTAAACAAAAAAGCGAGTTTCTAAATAAAAGTCCAGATCTTGTTAATCCAGTCTGGAGCAGCACTGGTCCCTGACACCAGCGTGTGTGAGAGACGCACTTATCTACAAACCACAGCCGCTCTTTAAACCATCACACACATGTTTTCATTTGGGTTTTTTTAGTGTAAATGAACTCATCACTTATTAGTGGGCGGTGCTGAATGGAGGAGGTGACAGATGTGGGTCAGGCGGGAGAATGAAGGACAGATCCACTTGCATGTGAAGGAGAGGAGATTACTCTGCTCTAACTGGTCAGTCTCTTCTCAGGAGATCAGGTGAATTGCGGAGGACGAGGATTCAGCTTTAATCCTCGAGTGGAACCAGGAGAGACGGATTGTTTCAAGAGTCCGGACGCAAAACATCTCAGCTCAGCTTAAAGACTAATTCAAGATATTCAAAAACATATCTGACAATGTTCTCATTTAGAAACTGTAAACAAGCTTTTTCATGTAAATAAAATCTTCACTTCAAACGGGGGAAATTACTCCAGAATAAAATGTGACATGTGAGGTTTAACTGGGAGTAAAAGGAGCTGGAACAAAAGAGCTGTGTGGGAGGGAAAGTGATAAGAGGCTTAGCGTTGGCTCAGTGTCGGTGCAGCTCTGTAACCGGACTTCACCGCCACACGAGACAGAAGAAGAGACGTCTCATGTCTCACTGTCTTTTACTGTGAGACACATCAGAAAACTGTGAATTATCACAGAGCAGGAGTTCAGAAACTCTTCAGCCCGACCACAGGAATAAAAACACCAGCGACTGCACTTTCCTCTGAGGAGACCGAAGAACACAGAAGATGTTAAATTGAATTACCTTTGTGCACTTTGCATGACGTGTCGTCGTGTTTCCTGTGGAGACGTGAACTGGTGCAGCCGTTAATCTGTCTCAATAACCTCGGGGGGGTCGCGTGAGGACGAAGGAAAGTGGACGACTAATGAAATATTTCTGTATTTGCTGGTTTTTACTTTAAATCTTTTTTATCTTTTGTAATAAATACAGGTAAAATCTCCTGTTTCTAATATCTTTTCGGATTTCGTGTGTTCTCCCTTGGTAATAATCCCGTGACCCTGATGGGGCCCAGCTCAGGAGCCACTGGGATTAAGTCCCAGTTTCTGTCTCCTCCAGTTGATGAAGGGAATTTCTGCAGCGAGAACTTTCAAACAATCTGACGACACTGAAAGTTGTGTGGTCTGATTTTGGCATAAACTAGTTTTAGGGTGATATTTAACATATGAGATGATTCACACTTCACGGCATTAAACCAGTTAACACCTCATAAAGTTGTTCTTGCATAATTTTTCTTCATTTACGTTTGATAAAATCTGATTTACACGTTAGCAAAGTTTAAAATAGCTCTGAGTTCTAATAGTTTGATCAAATCTATTAAACCACCAGCAGGTTTAGTTAATAAACAGCTGCTTGAATCTCATCCAGGTTCAGAAAGGTTGAGGTACTGTGGCAAATCTGACTTTAGCCTGACTTTGATTTATTTGGATTCCCGGCTCTGGGAGGTGAGTGGACGTTAACCAGCCCCCCCGTCCCCCTGTAGCTTCTCCTCTGTGTCGGAGTCGAGCGTCTGGTTCTCCCAGAAACAACTGATAGTTCCACTCTTCACCCACAGCATCTGACACAGCAGCAGGAGGCCATTGATAAGCCTCCTGATGGACTCAAATCTTGACTTTTCGACCCGTTTTTTAAAGATAAGGTCATAATTCGGGTCACATGTCCTGACACCCTTCAGCTGATTGGACAGGGCAGCCTGGACACCTTCAGACGTGAGCTCAAGAGGACACAGCATCCCCCGGCTCCTCAGAGATACAGATAAGAGTCTCCTTAAAACCCAGACTCCATAAAAACCAAATCAAACTCGTCTTATCTGCTACGTCTGCTCAGCTTTAGGGCTTCGAGTGCATCGCCGCTTCATAAAACATCCCTGAGCAGCCGAACGAGGCAGAAAAGTCTCCTGCTGCTCGGATCTCCATGGAAATCGAGACGGATTGAGAAGCTATGAGGAGAACAACGTCAGGAGCGTTAATCACGACGGAGCGACTGCAATATAACATGGCTGCTGGAAAAAAGGGCCCAGTTCATTATTCAGCCTTTTCTTTTCTCTGCAGTTAATGAAGTCCTCACGCTGTTTAAACGCCTCCGTCAGTGGGGGGGGAGTCACGCTGCTGACACCAGGAGGAGGTCATCAGCACGGACCGGGTTCATTACGAGGAGGGAGGAGCAGCAACGAGCTGGAAAGAGACGCTGGCGTTCAGGTCTCAGATTAGACTCACGGCCCCATGTGATTTCAATAAGAACAATCTGATTTGGAGATAATGTGAGAGAAGCTAAAGATGATGAAACACCTCAGTGAGAATCATCTGACCTGACACTTTAAACTCAGTTTAATCAATGAAGTAAACAAGGAAGATTAAATTAAATTGTTTCAGAAAATAACACAATTTACCTCAAATTACAAATAAGGAAGTGATAACGTTGATGAAGCCAAAACGTCTCGGGTTCAAACGCTGTAATATTGCAATGATGATGTTGTTTGGAAAATTAAGATAAAATGCTTCCATCTCGACCAATCACGAGTCAAATTCATCTGTCAATCAGGACATTTCACCCTGTTTTATATCATCAAATAACTAATTAAAACCAAACTTACTTACATCCACTTTAACATGCATGGGTGTGATCAAAAGTTCCTAAAATGACAGAAACCATCTTTGAGAAAATTATATTTAACGTATGACTTTCTAGTTTGGTCCATGTCCAAAAGATCTGTAGTTTCAGAAATTCACAAACTCAAAATCAACAATCACAGTCTCAGTAACTTTCCCTGCTCTGGTGTTTGAAGTGAACATGAAGCTCCTGGTTTGTTTCTGCAGGATTTACTGCATCACACTGCAGCCACATGACCGTCTGATTGGATTAATTTGCATGAACGAGCAGGTGTTCCTGGTGAAGTTGTGTGTGTTTGCAGATTAAGTTACACAACTGGATGTTTCCCTCTCACTCTGAGCTGCATGAGAACCATTAGCTCTAAAAGAAACATTTATATTCACGTGTAATCGACGTGGCAGCTTGTGGAATCTTTTCTAGACTTTGTCAACAGGGATCTCTGCTTAAATTTTTAGCACCAAATTTAGTAAATCACTAGTTTGAAACCAGTTACTTACCAACACCAACTTAGTGGTGTGATCAGATCCCAGTCCTGTAATTAAACTATCCAGAGAGAGGACGAGCATGTGACCTCTGCTTCTGTCTTTTGGTTTTGGAAATGATTTCATGGCTAGGAGGCGTTTAGGTGAATCACAAACAGGATCTGATTTGAATTTAATTTATATCACAAAGACGACAGAGAGGCAGACAGAGTCTAGAACAAACAACACTCCTGAGGGAAAAGGTTTTCTGACAAGCGCACAATTCAGGAAGATACAATCTCTCCACTTTTAATAAAAAAGGCTGAATACTCAATATTTGTGTCAAAGTCAGGGTAAGATGGTGATATCATTTTCTGTTGTTTTCAGACATGAACAAATCTGACCCAGACAATCTCCTGCTCCAGGACTCCAGAGAACATCCAGACTATTTTTGGGACATTTTCCAGAGTTTTTGAGCAGGAGATTAATTCAGAAACGTCCGCACCAGCATCGCCTCTCATCTCCAAAAACTCTTCATCTCCTCGTCTTTCCAAGTCGACGTCTTCATCTGCTTCTTACAGGTTTCTCTTTTTCATTACGTGTTAGAAACCTCATCAACACTTGTCCACCGTTACATTCTCCAAAGCAACTGACTCTGACATTTGCGTTTGTCATGTATTCACTAGAGTTAATGATTTGAGCATGTGTTTAAATACAATGACAGGCTGATATATATGTTGCTTATCTTCGTGACTCTCAGACATTCCCAGAGAGTCCTCCAGATGTTTATTCAAGTAGGTCTGTCCCTCTTTTGAAGGACCTTTGACCTAGGGAATGACCCCTGGCCAGCAAATGGATGGGGGTAAAGGGAAGATCCTTGAACATTGCATTTTCATCTTCATGTACAAAACACCTCCTTATTTAGGCAGAAGGCCCTAGGTGGGATGGCATGTTCCCCAAAGTCATGGGCGGAACTAACCTCTCTATATAATGTGTGTGAGACCACGGCCTGTCAGACTTCACCGTTTGTCTGTGTGATTTCTCCGAGTTCTAGAGCTCGTCCTGACCTGTACTACTTCTGTGTAATAAACATCATTATACTTGTAAGTAGGGTTGCAAAGGGGTGGCAAGTTTCCGGTAAATTTCTGGAAACTTTCCGGAAACTTTCGATGGGAAGTTTAGCTCGGGAATTTGGGGAATTTTGAAAAAAAAAAAAAAAAATACGCAAATTAAACGCTGAGCAATAAAAACATCATTCAAAACTCTATTTTAAAGATGTATGGAACGTTGAGTTTCAACCCTCCACTGGTCATTCTTCCATCACATGCACAGATAACTCCCAGCATGCTTCACTCTACAGCAGGGCTATTGAGGCCTGCTGTAGAGTGAAGGACTAGTCAGGTAAGTTTCCATGATATTACTGGGAAAATATATTAGCATGCTGATTGAGGATTGTTCATCTGTTCATCTAGACTATTTCCATTCATTTATCCATCAATTGTAAAATATGTTTACAGACGATTCCAATTGTTTGGCTAACTATTTATATCTCTGGCATTGCACTAGTGTTTTTTTACAAACTTTTTTCTCATCTTATTCTACAGAACAATGCCACGTGCACTCTCTCATGTGTGGAGACATTTCACCTCATCCAATGTAGAAGGAAAGGCTGTGTACATTTGCAAATACTGTGCAAAGACCTATGTTAAGAATGACACAACGATGCAGAAGCATATAGTCAAGTGCCCAAAGTTTCCTCAGGGCTCAAATCAGCCTATGACACAACAAAATGTTTATATTTATGTCTGTATATGACAAGGTAAATACAGTTAGTATAAATTACCCACAACATTTCCAGTTTATTCCCATTAATTCCTGTTTATTCCCGTTAATTCCTGTATATTCCCGTTAATTCCCATGGAAAGTTTCCAACTTTGAATATTCCCGGAATTTTGCAACCCTACTTGTAAGCACTGGGTCCGCGTTCCTTTTCTTCATCATCGACTTCTACAACACAGCGACCTCTCGGCCGACCAGAACATACTTCACGTTCTCTATGCAGCTCCTCTGGAAAACATCAGGATGGACTTCAGTGCAGCTCTGAAAGCAACGACTGTGAAATCTGTCTCTGAGACCTCTGTGATGTGAACAACACAAACTGCAGCCTGCCCCAGAATCCACCACGTGCTCGGTTACATGTTGCACGCTCGAGCTGCACCAGAGTCTTCTGGTTGACCGACTTCACGCGATGACATTCCTGGGATCAGCCGGTGTGAAAGGCTCATTGTGGAGGTGATGATTTGCTCTTTCACCTCCGTCTGAGTGAGCGTGACCGTCAGCAGCTGGATCCAGAGCAGAGGAAACCTCCGTGTGCCCGGAGAAGATGACGGGCAGACGACTTTTTAATTCTCTCTCTCGTTTTGACCTTGAACCCACTAGACAGCAGCAGGTCCAGAGACAGATCGGGTCCATAAAGAGACGTGTCCCCTCCAGTCCGGGCATTGTGAGGCACAAGCCTGTGAAATCTGTCTCTGGTCTTGTTTGGGCATGAGGGATTACGCCGGGGTTAGGCCCTGGTCTCCAAAGCTTTATGTTGGCGCACCGACTCGTGGAAAGTCACAGCGAGCGGCGGATTTGTTGGGTCGCGTTTCATCACTGGACAGATGAGAGGCCGGCGCTCTGGGGTCTGGTGAACTTGATACTAGAATCTCACCAAAATGGAATCAAAAACTATCACAAAAGTTAGAGGAAAGGCAGAGACTTAAACACAAGAAAAACTACGAGACGAAAAACATCGATAGATACAAGAAGATATAAAACACGAGATATAAAAATAGAAAATATCCTGTATACCCTATAGATTTAAAATGTTTTGGCCCATAAACCAGATTTCATTTTAATTTGATGCCTGATGCGGCTTCACGACCAAATTATTGTTTCTGCTTAGAGCTGGAATTTATTTTCCATGATATTGTCGTCTTGTCTCCATTGTCCTGTCTACATTTGACATTAAACAGTTTCAAGGTCTGAACCTCACAGCAGGTGGGAGGCAGGGAAGTGACCCCAGTGTTAAAGTTGTGTGTTTTATGTGTGTTTACGACCAACACAGGTCGTAATTCCATTCCAACCACAAATGGTTTTAATATGATCACGCCTTTTCCCTTTGTTGCTACAATTTGCACACTTCCATCCACTAAAGTCTTGACAGCTGAGGAGTTAGTTCGCTGATTTTCCATTAGACATCGATTAAATTTATTTTATGTTTTCATTATTAGTTTTATCATAACTCTACACAAATCTGAAATGTTTTGTCTACTGTCATTTCCGTCTTTTAGCACAGCACAGGATTGTCAAAGTCGTTTTTTACATTACAATTTTGCTTTTATCAAGACAATCTTTTCAGACTGAGCCAAGTAAAAGCATTTGTTTGCAATATATGTGTTTATATTTCGTTTTTTTCTGCATTTCTACTCTGTTTCTTGTTTTTGCACAAATTGACAAAGCACATAAAACAGGTGGGAGTAACTGTAAAACCATAAAACCTACTGATATGTTACCAGAGCACATGTGTGAGACAGCTCTCCTCCATTCATCATGTTGTTCTTGTGTGCAAACACCAAACGTGACGTAACACTGTAGGAATGATGCTAATCCACAATCTGTACGACTACATAGATAAGAATACTGGTGCCTACATTATTTCTCACGGAGAAATAAGATAAAAATGTTTCCCTGGAATCACAACATCACCGAATCGTTTTAAAATCTAAAACAAATAAGCATGTGAACGTGGGCGTGAGTCTGCGTCTGTGGAGCTGGAGTTCCTCTGGCACCGCTCCCTCTGTCTCCTGGTTCCTGAGGATTAATCAAACCAGCTTCTATTCTCTGCGCCAAAAGAAAAACAGGAGTGCACTTCTCTCGCTCTTCAAACAGCGAGTCCCTCCTCCTCCTCCTCCTCCCCCCCGCTCCCCTTGCAGGTGGCCCCCTTCTCCGCTCCGAGCACGGCTGCAGGCCCGCGGGAGGAATTCACATGTAAATAGGCCACTTGCTCTCAGTAGACTGAGGGAAGAAGAAGAAGAAGAAATGGCGTCACGATAACCTTGCATAATAAGCAGACTGGGAGTGTGCACGTTCTGAAGCGTCTCCTTTGTACGTGCACGACAGGATACATCTAAAAACTCAGCAGAAGAAGAAGCCAACAACCCTCTGGAGGTGGGATTGTGGGAAAGTGCAGACTGAAAACCTCTGATGGGCTTTTTAAATGACGGCTTCTTCTTCTTAACAACACAAATGTGTATTTATTCAACTCCAGAGGAGGTTTACCAAAGGGTTAAAGGTCAAAAAGGTCATGCACCTTGTGGAGGACCTCAAACAGCCCTTTTAGCTCTTATTTATTTTGACCTTATTTCCAAATAAGCACGATTCACCTCTCACCTCAGTTCCTCCAGACAACTGGTTCCAGTATGTGTGTTCTCTTTGTTTTCCCCAGTTTTCAGAAACCTGCTGTTTTCTAACATGGAAGATTAAAAACCTCTGGAGAATGTCAGTTTAGCCTTTAGATTTATAATTTGTCTTTTCCTTCCTCTGTCTCAAGGGAAAAGTTGTGACATAATTTAATTCTTCATTCAAACAACCACAGCTCTAGTCAGTGTTTGACAGCAGCTCTGGGGCTAAGACTCATGGGACGTGTTGTTTTTGAATGCTAACAAAAGAATGATTCTGGTATCCTGAAGAAAAATGAAACACACACACACACAGACACACACACACAGACACACACACAGTTGCCAGAACAGTAACGATCCTCTTCGGTCCTCCTGGGTGAGAGCAGGGAACAGAGCAGTGTTGGAACAGGAGGCCGGACTTGGTTTTGGCAGCTTCAGCGACACAGATATCCACATTGTTTGTCCTCGGCTCCCCAGTCCTCCCGTCTGCGTGAGCTTTCTAATCCCCGACATACCTGGGACATCACACACACACCCACTAAACACACACTGCTGACAAAAAGACAGGTTTTTCCTTATGTTGATAGTCGAAAAGTATTGAAATGTGACTTTATCTTCATTTTATTCTTTGTTTTCAAGCCAGAAACGTCTTGTTTTCTCCTGAAACAACTTGTAGTGGCTCGATTATTATGTTACATTAGTGATGTTTGTTTTAGGAGTTAATATTAAAGCAGAAATTTGTTTTGAGCAGTTTTTATGACAGCTGATCTTGAGGAGGTGAAGCTTGGCATCACCCCGGGAGCCTCAGGGTGATATTCATTTTCTGCAAAGATTAATATTGGCGATAGTGACTGTTGGAGCACGTTCAAGATTTTGGATGAACAAGAAAATCTCCCGGTTGAGTCATCGTGTTATGAAACATCAGCCGTCCTTGATTAAAATGTAAAAAGCAACCCGAGTCCACTTGTAATTCCCGGGAATCCAATTACAGAGCCTCCTGTTATCTGTCATGCGCTGCCAGCGGCTGCTTCATGTTTTGTAAGAACTTGCACATTTGGAATTTTCAGTGCGGTCATTTCTGGAAAATGATGCTGGATGAATTCAGAAAGTGTGGCGTCATGTTTTGTTCTTGATGACAGTGGATTCCTCCATCAAGGCCCAACAGTCCCCTTATGAAACGTTTAAATCCGTTAGATCCGGGTCTTTCAGTTGGATCTGCACCAAACTGCACAAACTCATAAATATCAATCCCTTAAATAATCGTTTTCTACCATGAATAATTCCCTGGGAAAGTGGAGAAAATGTCAAAATAAGTGAATAACATTCCCATCTCTCAATCTCTGGATTCATGCCTTAATTTATCGAATTCTCTCTTCCATCCTTCCACTAAGTTTGGTGGAAATCCATTGAGTAGTTTTTGTGTTAATCCTGCAGACACACAAGGAGCTGAAGTGATTTAAACCTGCAGCTTTGTTCCTGTTCCTCGTTCGACGCCCTGATGGTTTGTGCTCCTGCAGTAAACTCAGGGAGTGTCCGGGTTGAGAAACACGACGTTTATCTCTGGGAGTAAACTTTGACATTTACAGCCAGCAGCTCCTCCCACTTCACAGCTTACATGTTGTTAAAAAAACAAACTCACATTGCTTCACACGTCTTCACCAAACACACACACACACACAAACACACACACAGAACATTTTGTACAGTAGAGAAACAAAGTGTCCGAACCTGAAGAGAAACTCAGACACAAACTGCTGCTCCTGAGCTGCGTTAAAGACACAAAGTCTGGGATTCTTCTCTGGATGAGCTGCTCCGAACAACACATGCACTGCACTGGGCTTTTATTTCATGTCGCTGAAAGCCTCTCGGTGCTAATGGGTTAATGGACGGCCCCTGGACAAGAGGTTTATTCACCCTAATCCACCTCACACCGAGGATTTCAGCAGAGCAAGGAGGGATAAAGGGCGGAGGGGGAACAGGAGAGAAACGTTACAGCAGCACTGGGCGGCTTTTTATACTTTAAATCAGAAGCTTCACACTGATTTCAACTTTAACTTCCACTCACGATTTATGTTTATGGTTTTAATCTAATTTAGGTGAGCGGGTTCGATCTCCTGTGTGGAGCCGACCCACTTTCAGACGTGAACTCTGGAAAAATTGGGTCAAGACAGTTTGTCTTTCGGTTTTGAAGCAGCAGCAGCAGCAGGAGGTTGAATCCTCGTTCACAACAACAGGAACATACAGGTGAGGGGAGGAGCTTGGGTGGAATATGCAGGAGGAAGGAAACGAAGTATGAATCCAACAGTGGAAATCAGGGTTTTGCTTTGTTTATGTTTATCTCATCGTCTCTCCAAGTTGACGTCTGTATGGATCCTGGTTTTCACCCTGAGATATTTTTATTATTCACATCTGTCACGTGTGAGAAACGTCAACAACACGTTAATATCAACATTAACTGACTCGTAGGAGGCTTCAACAACAACATGTGATCCCTGCAGCTTGATGCCCTCCCTCCTGAAAACACCTTTGTTGCTTTAACACGTAAATGTGATTACGGTGGTTTCAGACTCGCCATATTTTTGTTAGACCCGTTAGGCCGAGTCAGCGAAAGCACAGCACAAGTGAGGGAACAGGATTTATGACTCCGAGAGCCAATAATTAACAGTAATCCTCTGGAGGACTCCTCCAGCAGATGTACGGAAATGACCAGAGGTAAATAAACATCGAGCTGACTCACTCACACTCACACACACACAAAGACTCTCTCACACACACACACAGACACACACACTGATAGCTGAAAAGGAAGTAGGGGAAAAGTGTGAGTTTGCTTTTCTTTGCCCTTTGTGTTTCCTTCCTCCACTCGGTAAAACAAAGTCCAGAAAGAGACACCTGCGCTTCCCGACACAAAAACACGATTCATCAACATCTGACACACACACACACACAAGGCATTCTGGGGCGATCAGCTGCCATGTGACCACAGCGCCGCGGGTTCGAGTCCAGCCAGGACCCCTGCCGCTTATCATCCGCTCCACATAGCCCCTCCTCCCCCCCCCCTCCGCTCTGAAACCACAACAGAATACTTCATCCGAGTCGTGGCGCAGCTCCGAAATCTGACAAATGTGTGAAATCCAGAGTTACAGACGTGTCAATTCTTCTATTTTTAAATGCATGACATCGCTCCTAAGATTCCGAACCACACCCCCCCACATCAAAGCTCATAATTGTCACACTGAACTGGGGCAGATATTTTTATGGTGAGTTCTGTTTGGTGATTCAGCCAAACTGGTAATCTGCTTCACACCCTGGCTGTAGGAGGCCGGCAGCTGCGACGGCCGGTTTGAGCTTCACACTCATTAATTGTTTCAAAGGGACGTGAGAGAAGCAAATGGTGTCAGAGCAGACTCACTCCTAAAGAACCCGGTAATGCCCCTGGATGCTCCTGCCCCAGCCTGTTGTACTGGGTCCTCCAGACTGCCCCGACAACATTTTCTCCTCGGCCTGTTTGTGCTGTGACGCCTCAGCGCTGCTCTTAACCCTTCACACAGCGGCAGCTCCGGTAGAGACACGTTTGTTTAGAGCTTAAAACCTGCACCTGCTGATATTCACCACATTACATAACAGGCAAACACTGGAGCACAGCAGATGGGTTTGATGGGGAAAAGCTACAGTAGAAGAAGCCAAGTTTTTGTTCATGCAGCGCTCCACATGCACGTAGACACAGTCACTCGAAGGGAGCTGCGAGTTCTGGGTGCAGCGTGAGTGTGTCGACACAAGCGTTGAGCAAGGCACTTAAAATGAAAGCAAGACATGATAATTAGAGGCCAGAGGGGCATGAAGTGTTCTCCTCAGAAAAGCCATGAATCAAAATCTGATGCAACTGAACAGTAACGTGACGTCAGCAGTTCAGCAGAAAAGGGATGTTTATATATATATATATATCTATATATAAATAAAATCTTAATAATCAGATTCTGCAGTTTGAAATAATCTCAAACTCTCACATGAATTGAAGATTAAATATTACCTTTAGAGATGTCACCTTTCATTTAAACTTCAAAGATTCATTCCACCGTGGAGGGAAAAGTTCATATTCAAACTGTAATGACCAGTTTAAATTTAAAATCTAAAGTCTAGAAGAGCATCAGACTGTCTGAAGTAGTTTATATCGTGATCCAGCAGGGGGCACTCATTATCAATATTGACCTATTCCATACTTTCTTGTTAATATACTATCAGCAAAGTAAGTTGGTGACGTTTTGGTACGAAAATGTTGGACATTAGCAGCGAAACTGTCCTGAACAAGAATCACCACTGCAAAAATTACCAATAATCGACCACTGAGGTCATTGCGAACTATTTTCTATAATCGATTAAATAGATCCTATGAATATTTTCTGGTTTCTTTGCTCCTCTAATGACAGTTTAGTGAAAATCTTTGATTTATAGACTAAACAAGACGTTTGAAGACATCTTGAGGGTTTGTGGAAAACATATCTCTCCACCATTTTCTGGAACAACCAACTAATCGTTAATCGCAGCCTTGTACCTGATTTTCTTGAATAGCGCAGTGGACATTATAACAGCTACCAATGTCAACTTTGTTCTATATCTTTTATTGAGCAAAACTTAATGCATATATGTCTAAGGACAATATGGCCGACGAGGAGCAGCCTTACCGTACAGCAGAATCTGTCGCATTTTGCCCAAACATTTCTTGTAAAGTCCAACACAATATTCTCTATTTAAAGACTGTAAACTTCATTTTAAGAAGTGATAATCTAAAGTGCGTTTTTAAAAAATCAACAGATACAGTATTAGACAGCAAGCAAGTCCATAGTAATGCGGCAATGCGAGATAATACTATTCTTCCTCAAAGAAAGTCCAGTGTAAAAAAAAAATTTACATCATAGAAAACAGTTCATAGAAAACTTGCGTTCGTCTCTCTGGCCCCCCCTGGTGTTACGATGTGGAATCATGAACCAAAGCAAAACCTTCAAAAAGTCCAAACCTTCTCTTAAATTATTTTTGGTAATACTTTTTGGAACAGCCTCTATCTCGTTAAACATAACACCACCCTTAGCACAACTTCCACCACCTTTCCAAACCCCCGAACCCTCCGTTAATCCATATAAACTCTTCATCACATATCCACACATGTCCACAACCTTCTCGTCTTCATACTGTATTCCTTTACGTGTCACTTCCTCGTCAACAGCATCAACACAAGACCACGGGCGGGAATCCTAAAAGTCACGGACTGATAAAACTCAGCGTGTCGAGTGGAAGCTCGATTCCACCCGGGAGACAATCCTTTACGTTTCCTTCACATAAAAACAGAAGACAAGTTCGTCTCGGGACAAAACAGTTATCTCTTTTTCTTCTGCTGCCGAAGCATCTTCCTCCTTTTCTGGATCATGTCGGTGAGTCTTTCCAGGCCGTCCCGGAGTCCGTCTCCGATGATGGCACAGGCCGGCTGCAGGTGCCACGGAGTCGCCGGGCCCAGCTCCTTCAGCGCCAGCAGCTTCTCCAGCTCGTCCAATCCCAGCGAGTGTCTCAAGTCCTGTTTGTTGGCGACGACCAGCAGAGGCACCCCCTGGTTCTCGGAGGTCTTGGCGATCTTATGGAGCTCCGTTTTGGCCTCCTCCATGCGCTCTGCGTCCACAGAGTCCACCACGAAAATGATGCCGTCCGTGCATCGCGTGTACGACTTCCACAGGGGGCGGAGCTTCTCCTGACCGCCGACGTCCCAGAAGTGGAAGGTCGCGGTCCGGTGGCCGCCGAGAGACACTTTCACCTTCTCCGCATTGAAACCTTTGGTGGGAACCGTGTTCACGAACTCGTTGAACTGCAGCCGGTACAGAACGGTGGTCTTCCCCGCCGAGTCCAGCCCGAGGATGGCGATGTGAAACGACTGGAAGATCGGGATAGTGGAAAGGAAGCTAGGTTGTTCCGACAATCCATTCCCCATCTTTCCTCATGGGGAAGGATTTGAGATGAGGGAGGTTTGATCCAAAGAGTCGCTTGTATTCCACAATGATTCAGCAATTACCTGAAAACACACAACACCTGTTATTGTGGGTGAAACACAGAAGAAGCAGCATTTAAAAAGTGAGACAATGCAACAGTGACGTGAGAAACCACAGCGGCTGGAACCACCAGCAACAACTGAGATGATGTAAGTTACACAAACAAACACACAACAAGCGTCTGCTCGCACAGCTGCAGCAACACACTCTTTAAGTCACGATTGTGTCAGGGCCTCAACAAGCAACACACTCTCGCTTCAGAGCTGGATTAAACAACATCATGGGATTTGTGTCGACCACAGTTGACACACAAATAAAGTTCACATCAGCTTTTAGGCAACTTTTACCTCAGATTTAGGTTTTCAGAAGGAAAAGAACATTGATCAAGCAACTGAATGACGACAGATAAAGTCCGGGACTCGATTTTAAACCAAAAAGAAAGCTGAAAGTGTGTGGAGACCAAACCAGAGCTCAGGAAAGCAACAACAATATAGTTTATACATTTGACAATCTAGAACAACTTCATAAAATGAATACTAATCCTGTTTATTGACTCCTGGTTGTGTAAACAGATAAAGGATAATGAACACATTCATTCTTAAAAAACTTTATATGCTGATGATGTGGTGTTTTAAACTTATTCAGCCGCCCTCTAGTGGTAATAAAAACCTTATTAGAGTACAGACGGTATTTGCTGTTGAGGAAATGAAACTGAAGCAAGGACAACATGTCAGGACACTTGAGGAATAACAACAACGTGTCAATGAGAAATATTAAACACTTATTAACGTGAACATCTTTATCTGTTCATGTCACACCCAGAACAAAGTCCACACGTGTGTCATCAACGCAGCCGGAAACACAACGAGGAAGAGACTGTATAAAACACGATATAACCTGGATCTACTATGATATATTCACAATATGATCAATACTATCATGACATTACTCCAACAGTACCTAAAGTAGTACTTCTACACACTTCATATTACACCACCAGTAACATTAGTGTGTTCATTTTAATTCTACATAGTAAATAATGTTCTTAAAGGACCAAAATGTAGAGAATGAAATGAATAGTATTAAGGTTTTATTCCTGTTAGGCCCTGTTGGTGGTACTACTGTAATAAAACACGTTGAATTGTATATTACAGATTCAACTGTGTGTGTGTTGTGTTTGTGTATGAATAAATACACAAATAGACGTGTGAGGTGGAATCGTGCATGTCCATTGAGCAGGTCACTTACCAGAGACTGATCTGAGGACAGTCCTCGGTCCTCGGTCCTCGGTCCTCTGCAGCGGCTGCACCTGGAAAACCAACCCGGGATCCGGCGTCTGGTGTCGGGTCACGTCCTCGCAGACAGGTCGCTGAGGACCGGAGACAGTGAGACAGCGGGTCGGTGAGACAGACAGAGACAGAGAGAGAGACAGACACACACACGCAGCCGGTGTCCTCTGCGTCCAGCGTGCTTCTGCAGCCGAGGACTCTGCTGCTGGGAGTCGGCTCCCAGGCCACGCCCACACAGACACTGCGGACGGCTGTGATTGGTCCGTGTGCCCGCCTCTCTCCCCGCTGATTGGCTGACAGGGGGTGTCAGTTAGAAGTGTGACGCGTCTGCCCCGGGATCACCTGTTGCTCAAGCGTCTCGTCACACTTCACTTTTATGAGTTTTCATTTGAAAATTATGTATATTATATATTACATAAGGTACTTATACTACACTGTAAAATAAACCCTTAAAAGATTCTCTCTTCAATTTCAAATCCCGTCTCAAAACCCATATTTTAAAATCAAACAATTTTAATACATTTTATTTAAAAAAAAACATTATCCAAACATTTCCTACTTATTTTCCTGTCAATCAAAAAATCATATATTTACTTTGCCAACAATATTGATCAGGAAAATAGACTTGAAGTAGTAGATCTATTAAATAGGGATTATATGTTAGATTATTTATTATTAGTTGAACATTAATTTAAAAGTAGAAAAGAGCTGTATTTCAATTATTAGACCTGCAATAAATGATTATTTTCAAAAAAATCAGCATTTCTGTAGAAGTCTACTCCCATGTTCTAATCATCTTTTATAAACTCTTTCATATGAAATCATACAGTCAAATAAACACAGTGGAGTAGAGATGGGTACTTGTACTTTACACGACTGTATTTTTGTGAAAGTGAAAGTATTTCTGGAAATGTGCTTTTTACATTTGCGATGATGCATTTGATCTCAAGTACAAAGCTGCATATTTTCAGCTTTTTAAACTAATTTAAATATATGAAAATACATTTTAAAATTGTAAGTAAAAGAAAAAACTCTGGTATCATTAAATGTTAACATTTAAAAGTCAAATCCGACCGTTGATTCAGCTCAGCCAGTCAGCCTTCCTGTGTTTGTGTTTGTGTGCGTGTGTGTGTTTATCTGTGTGCGTGTCTGTGTGTGTGCGTGCGTGTGTGTGTGTGTGTGTGTGTGTGTGTGTGTGTGTGTGTGCACCACCACCCCATTCAGCCTTGTGTTTTGGTTTGAACTGATTGGTCAGAGAACAGGAAGAGCCGCACAGATCAGGCATGAAGAACAAAAACACTCTGTCTCTGGTGCTTCACAGAACCTCAGTGTCTGAACTCTTCTTCTGTTTATTTACACACAGACTCACAACATGAACAATGTTTCATCAACTGACATTCAACAGATTTCATAAAGTAGAATAATGTCTCAGCTACTTATTTAAATGAAAACAATACAAGGTTTACCTACTTTAAGTTTATATTAGCTGTTGATAAGTTTAATTATAGTAAAAAAGCAAAGAACAACACGAGTTCCTCTTCTAAATGACCATAAAGTATCTTAAGAAGTTAGACTGAGACAAATTATCATGGTTTGGGTTGAAATAAGAACTTAAATTGGAAGCAGGAAACATAATCTGTGTGTATGTTTGATGTTTTCTTAACTTTTTCATCCAATTAACAATAAAACAACAGAATTTAATAAGCTGTTTGGAAAAGGTACTGTTTATTATTGGATGACAGTTACTGAAAAATGTTACTTCACTTGTTTTCCCTGTTCATGCTTCACTGTGAAGAACAAAAGACACAGGAAGATATAATTAGATCTTTAATTATGATAAAAACAAACCCCTGATGGGAGATTTAATGACATTGTTGAGAGTATGAAAGAAAAACACGTGGTTAAAAATAAGTGCAACACATGGCGGCCTGAGACATTTCTTTCATTTTATATTTAGTCCCTGAGTTGAACTCCGAGTCACGGATGACTCATTAGACACATATGTGCATCGATTACACACACGCTTCAAACATGTGCAGGCTTCACATGTTTCTCATTCCTGGGGTTCAGAGGCAGCAGCTGTCCGTCCACCGGTCGGCTTCTTCATGTCGGTGAACTTCATGACTTCTCTCAACGCCGGTCGACCACAGGGATGAGTCTGATTCTCTGCTTCTGTCCAGTTTATGATCACAACCAAACAATAACACAACTTCTGATGGTTTATATTCTGTTTAAAGGTCTTTTATTAGATTTAAACTGTATTGAGATTAATACAAATCATGCAGCTACACAGAAGATAATAAAAACACATTCAGGAAATTGTCTGTAAGTGAATTGTGTTGTAATTTAAGTAGACGTGTTCTAAAGTTAACGGACCAAATATTCATCTAAATGTTAATTTAGGGCACAATAACATTAGAATGAATAGAAATATGGACGGCCCCCCTAATGGCTGGCTGCCTCCTCCAGGTTAGTGGATGGGATGTGAAAAAAGTATGGTTCCTATCACACTACCGTTTGTTGAAGTTTATTTTTGTGATCAGTTTGTCTTTAATGAGTTATTTGATATAAAAACAGGGTGAAATAACATGATGCTGACTCACGACTGGTCAAACTGGTGCATCAGTGGAACAGAATGAATCAGAGTCATGATGGAAGGTTCCAGGATTTTGAGAGTTTCTCTTCGACCCGATCGATGAAGGCGCTGTACGCTCCTCTTCTTCTCCGATGTCTCTGTGAACCAGACACAGTCACAGTGTTGAAAAGAGAAGCTTTAATGTTGATTTAAATCAGAACTGACTTCACTGCTCGAAATGATGAATATCACTGTTTCCATGAGGTGGAGCATTTACCACCTGAGACAAACTGAGACTGATCACTTCAATACTAAAACATTTAATTTACTCACAGTGTAGGAAGCAGATTTTGGAGGCCAGGGAGACTGAGGGAAGACGAGCCTCCTGTCCCATTGAGGCTCTGCAGGTTTAAATGTGTCCATCTTCGTCCTGGTTTCCCTCAAAGTGCAGCGAGTGTCGCATCGTGGGGTCGGCACTGGAACAGAAAGACAAACCATTCAGTTGGAATAACAATTTTCCAGATGTTTTATTGTCTCTTCACTATAATTGTGTGAAGAGGTTTGGCAGGGATGCTTCAGACAGGCAAAATGAAGAAGTTATTTGTCATATATAAGTTAGATTATTATTATCTTGAAACAATAATAATATGAAAAATGAAAAAAAAGTTAAAAAAAAAAAAGTTAAAAAGTTAAAAAGTTAATCTACTTACTTGTGTCCAAATGCTTTAATTTTAAAGTCAGGTTCCCAGGATCCCTATCGTATGTGGTAACTATGTCTGGAAGGTTTTCATCCAGCTGGAGTGAGAGATTTAAGCAAAAAAGTTCAACTTTAAAGTTCCTCCTGGTTAATTTGAATGTGTTTATCTCCACCTGGTGGTGAAAAGGGATATTACAAGTACACTAAAAGCACAGAAGGTAAAATGTGTGTGACCCTGTTTGTATTTTCTTGTTTTGAGTCTGTGTCGATCAATATTTCGTGTTTCAACGTAGACAAAGACAAACAGGAAAGTGAAATAGCCACTAACCGGTCTGAAGTCGTGAGGTCGGGGGTTCACGTACGGTTCAGACGGAAACTTTCCCGTCCTGACGAACTTCAGCTGAGACTCCAGAGCGTCCGGAGGCCTGTGCGATCTGATGAACTTCACACGGTCGATCCTCTCGTAAGTCTCACATGAAACATCAGGCAGAAATCTTCCACTTGTTCCCGTTGTCTGTCGATCTGCTGGAACAGTCAGGGTCTTCCTCTCTTTCCTCTGAGGAACAGACAGAGATCTGTAGAGTTTGAGGGAGAAATCCGGCGGTTTGATGCTCCACACGTCGACCTGGCGGCTCTCCGTCTCCGGGAGCTTAAAGTATTTACTCCTGGCCAAACTCAGAGCTCGACTCGCAGAGAACTGGGCTTTGCTTTCAAAACTGACCAAGGGCACCGGATCCAACAAACCATACGGAGCCATCAGGAGATCTGGACTCTCAGCGTCCTGAGACTTTAAATCTACTGAGTGTGTAGTTGTTGTACAGTTTGTACCAGTGACACAAAGTGTTCAGCCCACAAGAGAGAAGCAGCGACAAAAGACACACATAAAAAGTGCTGCTTGGTAACGAGAAGCTTTCGTTGTCTTTAACAAAAAGACTGAAGTCGAGTTGGCTGAGCTCAGGACGACGTCAACAAAACACAAAACAGGAACTAAGCAACAACAACTGTTAGTCGTACACATCAGGGAAGTCGTTTTACTTGTTCATGTAAAGGCATCAGGGAGAATACTCATGTACTGATGCAGTAGATTGTACTTTATGGTTAAGACAACACCAGTGGTTGAAGTATTAGCAGTACAAAAGTACAAGTTCAATTTTGAGGTACTTTTTAATTGTATGTTGTTTTATACTTTTACATTCCTAAACTTCATTGCCAAAAACACTGTTTTATTTTGTTTTTACAGTTAATTTAAAAACCGTAGTTACAACTGTGTAGATTCACATTATTAATACACAATATTAGATGTGAGCTGTTAATTAAGATAAAGCAAGCTGGCAGTATATAATGTATTTGAAATTATTCCCATATTTAATCAGCACTACAGTATAAGTACTCTGGTGCTACAAGAATATGTTGATGTCACTTTTGCACTCAAGGAAATAAACTTTTTGCTTCAGGAAGTAATTGTGTGTTGTTCTTGAATCTGGACTAACAAAGTGAAAAAGCTTCTGATATCAGAGACTCTTCAGGTTGGTTGACATTACAACAGCTGATCATAATTTATCCACTGTAGAAAAATAACACTCATCATGGTGATATTTGAATTTTTAAGGATGCTGCCTTCTGTTATTTGAAAGCAGGGATTGTGTCTTGTGTATTTCCTTAAGCGAAATCATTTGGATTTGAGAATAATTTGAAGTCTACACAGTAAATGGATTTGGATTTGTATTTATATAGCGCTTTTCTAGTCTGATGAAGACCACTCAAAGCGCTTTACAGTACAGTTTCACATTCACCCATTCACACACACATTCATACAGTGCATCTACTTGCAGCACTTTGTTATTCTATGGGGGGCTATTTAGGGTTCAGCATCTTGCCCAAGGACACTTCGGCATGCAGATGGTTCAGGCTGGGGGTCGAACCCCCGACCTTCAGGTTGGAGGAAGACCACTCTACCCCTCAGCCACAGCCGCCCATATCTTTATACAGTAAAGATATGTGTAGGACCTACGTTCTCCACTAGATGGCAGCAGAGAGATGCTACCGCTGGGAGCAGTCAGGGAACAGATGATATGATTCCCTAGTTCTGCTTGTCCCATGTCCCTTCTGCTTATGACCTATACTGCAGCCAGCCACCAGGGGGCGATCCACACATTTTGGCTTCACTTATATGAAGCTGTCATGTCGTCCATTTTTATATAACATCTACAGGTGCTACCGTTGTATGATACAAAGGCTAAACAGTAAAACTTTTCATTTTTGTTTTAGTTTAACATATATATATAAATCTGTAGCATCGGAGGTCCCAGCTGTGATTTACAGGAGCCGACAGTGAGGAGGGGACATCTTTGTTCTGACAGCTGACACCAGAGGGAGAAGGCAACGAGAAACCGGAGCGCCTGTGAAGGAGCTGACCTCGCTGCCCCTGTAAAAGACCGCAGGAGCCGCCACCTTCAGGGGCTCCTCTCCACCTCCGGCCCCTCAGCGCCGCGGCTGAGGAACTTCTGCCATTGTAGCCGGTGACATTTACAGCTCCGACGATTACAGGAGGCTTGAGTCGGAGCTGAGAGGCCGAGGTGCTGCCGTCGAACCTCAGAAGCGTCTCGGTGTCACTCCGGCTCTGTGATGGAGTCTAATTGCATCGTTGTTTGGACACTAAAATAAAAAGTACTGCACATAAATCACCCAGTTACACGGGGAGGCTTGTAAGTTATGGCTCTGCGACGGCTGGAGGAAATAGACACGAGCTGAAACATTATCCGGAGATGAGCTGAGGAAGCGACTGGTCTGGTCTCTGGACTTTCTTCTGTTCCTCTCCAGCGTCTCACTGTGTGTCAGGACCTCCATCTGGTTTAAATGTTGTTCCAGAGTCGTCGCTGAGAGAAGAAACGATTCTCAAGTCCCTGCGGTCGCTCCTCGTTCTTTTTCCTCTCTTCTTTCATCCTGTCTCTGATAGAGGAGGAGAAAGACTGTAAATCAAAGCTTTGAATAAAAGGAACGACATGTAATAAATATGGAAACACGTGTACTGTGAGTTCAGAAGAACCACTTTCCTTTAAACTGCGTCATAAACTTGTGATAAATCATTTTCAAAGATGCTGATAAAGACAAAATCACAGCTTTGAATTTGTTGAAAAGTGAAAGCAAACACTGCATCTCTTCTGAGAAGCAGCTTGGAAAACTGCATGTGAACTTCATGTTGGGTGAACGTTGCGAGAGAAGAGGTCGAGAGGGTCGTCCACCAACTGGAAGGTCGTGGGTTTGACCCCGGGCTCCTCAAGTTCTGCGGAAGTGTCCTTGAGCAAGACACTGAACCCTAAATGTGAAAATAATAGAATATAATAGATAGAAAAAGTTTTTGAGTAATCTTGCTAACAAACAAACCAACAAATAAGAATACTTGTCCCTCAGAGGTAACCCTAACCCTAACTTATTTTTGTACATTTAATTTAAATTTAATGAGAAGATCTGATGATCGTTGAGAAACAACACAACAGACACGTCCTGCACATTAGTCTATTGATGCTTCTGTGTGTGTTTCCATGTATTTCTGCATCAGTCGGCAGAACTTCCTCTGCTCTTAATCTCTCTGGGTCTGTTACTCTCTTCAGTTCTTCACTTCTATGTGTGGATCAGCGTCCCTGGACTCTGTTGATGAGAGTCAGTCTGGGTTCGACAGACTGACTCTGCCGAAACCCAGACTGGGGGATGTGGAGGCAGAAATAGCTGGTGTCATGACTCAGCTGCTCTCAGGTCACATTTGTTCTCTTACGGAAACAAAACACAAAGTTGTGGACTGCAAAACCGAGCAAATACAAAGTACAAACTCTGTCCCTCTGGCGCAGATTAGATCCAGGAACTTGTTATTATTTTTTCAACATTTCAACATAGTGCATATTTAAAAATAAAGAATAAAGTGAATTTCTGTGAAATAACTAGAGAGCAAGTCTGTAAATTTCCTTTGTCTCCACATGATTCCTGAGGTGAATTCAACAGATTCACGCTCCACTTCAAGATGTAAGTTGTGCGTCCCTGTTCAGTTGTGGAGGTTTTATACAGTTCGCTTTCCTGGTATCACATTTCCCACCCGGCCACTGTGCTGCTGCTTTTTCTCCTATGAGAAATAAATAACACGAAATGAGCTGATAGATTACCCATGATCCTCTTTGTTCAGCACCTTTCTTGCTCCTTTAGCTACAAACTCGTACATGTAACGTGAACGTCTGCTCGACACAGATCGGTGTTTTCCCCTCCGAGAGGCGGATGGAGGTTTAATTGCCGGTTGTGTAAGACGAGGAGTCGGCAGATGGACGAGGAGGAAAGTGGGTTTTGTACCTGATGGTTATTCCAGGCTCTCACCAGGTCCATGGTCTCGGAGATTTACGAGGGAGGGGTTGTGTGTGTCCCTCCTCCGCCTGGGAGTCGAACACACAAGTGTCTCAACAAGACAGTCAGGCACCTTTGTGTTCCACAGACAGAGGATCAGTCTACAACCTGCACAGCTGTCTGCTTCCCATCGGCTGGACTGATCTGCAGACGCTTTACTCATCATTAATCACAGAAGATTGTCTCACTGAGTTTATAGAAACTTTATAGTTTATTGTAACCATTACATTTATCTGAAAAACAGCCGTCCTGCTTATAGTTTTAAAAATAAGTTCTCAGTCCTGTAGAGTTTAATAAACATACTCATGTCACTCAGGTCACTTACTCTGAGACGGGAAAACAATCTGAAATGTGCATTTTAATACAAATATGAGCATTTTGTGCTAATCATGGTAAATTGTGTATCCTTGGGTTCAGCACTTCAGGTCAGACATAACAAGTTTATTATTATTTATTCTTCATTTTCTCCACTAAGGAGGTTTTCAACAAGTTTAATTGTCGGTTAGTTTGTATGTTTGATTGTTTGTTTGACTGTTTGTGAGAAAGATCACACAAAAATGTTTGATGTGGATCCGTGAAGAAGTCATTCAACCTCATGGATCAGATCCTGGAATATGTTTTTCACTTTCTTCAACATTGTAAGAGGAGTTAGGATCCTGATGAAGAATCTCAGCCACATTTAAGGAGTGAAATCTATGAATATGGAAGATTTAGTGCAGCTTGGTTGAATTTAATATTGAGACTGTTGGGTCTTGGTGGAGGTTCTAGTTTTTTATCAGCCTCTTCAACGTGAGTATTGTCTGCACATCAAGATTAAACCAGTTCAGGATCAGAATCACAGAAAGAGAACAGACACAACTTAGAGCACAACTCTTCCCTGTAGACGTTTAATGTATGAAACATCACTTTGTTGAAGAATGGCTGGTATTTGCATCTATTTCTCAACATTAACTGAGTAATTCACCTCAAATGCTTTCACTTTTTTTTACATTTTGATCCATCACTTCCTCCAGATCCCATTTCGTCTCCTGTGCAGATGAGCTTCAGGTCCTTGACAGAACAACCAGCTCCTGCCAGTGAAAAGCCCACATCCGCAGCTCGGCTGCAGTTAAAGCGTGAGAATGGAAACAGGGCACGAATGTGAATGTGAGATCCGACTCGTCCAAACTCTTTGGCTGACGCCGCTTCCCTGAAAGCTGCAGCATGTGGAGCATCTGGTTTACTGGTTTGTCTGGTGACTAATGAAACATCACTGCCTGGCCAGACGTGAACCTCCATGATGATCAGTCCACTTTATTTTCCATCTTTAGAAAGAGAGAAATCAAGGTTTTATTTTAATTTGCATAACAAATAAGTCCTTTTCTGTACATAGTGTGTGGAAAGTGATATTTATTTCTCACCATATATAATATTCTGTAAACTAAAGCTTTTATGAGATGGATTGATGCTGAAGTGTTGTCACAATGTGTTGATTCAGTTTGTTGCTGAAAGAGCAAGTGAGCAAAGAAGGGAAACGATTTTATTAAGATTATAGAACCAGAAATATGAATCTAAGTAGCCAAATATAAAATGGAAAAGTGTAAACTGGAGTGGTGTGTAAGGGATTCATTAAATATGCTCACTTGTAAGGAAAATACTTTAAAATTATTGTCTAGAAAAATGTATCTTCATGGGATGATTCTCCTTAGATTCATCATCTCAACAACAAGAGAACAAAGTGGACAAAAAGAAAAACAGACAAAAGTTACAACCTGAAACTAAAAGAGAGAAAAACAAGATTAAACTATGAATTAATAAGAAATGAAAGAAATACAAGAAATCGTCAAAATCAAGCAACAGTGACATGAAACTGAAAATACGAGTGATTGTTTTTTAAATTACATTGTCCATGTATTATTAATAATATGTATTTATATATTTATGATTTTTGGTGGTAATGAATTTGATTTATTAATGTATTTATATGTATTTACACTGTTTTGTGCATTAGGTTCTTACCAGAAGATTTTTGTGTTTCCATGACACTGTCTCCAATATATTAAATTAATCTACATGATAATAAAAACTGAATATAAAACTCAAACAGACAGATTTTGCTTCTCATAAACACTTTGGATGATGCCTGTTCAGAGTCTTGTGCACTCGTCTCTGCTCGGACCCGGGTCCTGCAGCTCGGGGGCAGATGTGAGCAGATGTGTGCAGATGTTGAGCAGAGGTTCCGGAGGTCCGGGTCCTGTCGCCCCCCCCCTCCTTACTGTGATGCTGCAGCCTGCAGGCAGAGTGAGGTCAGCCGCTGCAGCCCGGAGCCTCCGATCTGCAAAGCTCCACGAAGACCAGCTCCGGGTTCCACCCTGCGTCCTGCCTCTTTCCGGGGGGTTCACACGGAGAAGCTCCTCTGGCTCCGGGTGCTAGAAGGTCTGGTCTCTGAAGGTCTGGTCTCTGAAGGTCTGGTCTCTGAAGGAAGATGAAGCTGGAAACGTTCCTGAAGCTTCTGCCTTGCGTCGTGTTTTTCCTTCCTTACGCACTGCGCGCACAGACAGGTACGTTCCAAACCCGTTACGCACCGTTTCCCTCAAGTTTCACCAGCAAACTTCTCCTTGTGTTTGTCCTCTGGTGTTGATGTTGATGTTGAGTTAATTTCTCTTCAGTTTTTAAAAGAATTGAAGCACATATGAGTTGTAGAATCTGGAATGAGGAAGATGAAGCCTCAGGTAGGATCTAGATCTGTGCCTTTGCCAAATAGAAGCTGACTCACGTCCCTCATCCGTCATGTGGCTGAGGTCCAAGGCCACAGCTCCAGTCTCATGGTCTCAGTCATGTTCTGGAAACAGAGGAGGTCACTTGCTCCTCACCCACCTGGTTCTGTAGAGTCAGGTGAAGCGGACCAGGTCCAGATGGAGGGATGAGGGACGGACGGATGAGGGACGGATGAGGGACGGACGTGTGTGGACAGCTCAGCTCTGACAGCTCCTCTCATGTTCCTTCAGCGTCTCTCGGTCAGTTCACCTCAGACTCAGTCCCGGTGTCACCTTTCACTTGACCTCTGAGGTCAGGGCCATGGGAATCAGACGCTGCTCTGCTCCCTCTCTCCTGGTGACAGCTCGGGGGGGCCCTGGTCTCTCTACTCGGTCAAACTCTATGAAACCTGTCTCCGTCTCCTCACCTCCTTAATCACCGGTCCTCCTGCTGATCTTTAGACTTAACTGACTCATTTCCCTGAAAACACAGGTGACCTGGTCCTGGAGATTTAAAGTAAAACCAAAAGGTTTATTTTTTATCATTTATAAATGATAAATTAGCTGTGTTATCAGCACAGTTACTGATCTATGAGCAGAGATTATGTTTTTACCCCCTAGACGACTGAACTAATTTCCAGGAAACTTCTTTAACATTGTGAGATAAGGCATATTTGGACATTTCCGCAATTTCCCATTAGGGAATATTTCATGTATCTTGATGAAAATGTTTGAAGAACTGATATTTTTATAAATAGAAATTCAGATACAGCTGATTTAAAAATGTTTTTAAGCCTGTAAAGTTACAAATATGTTTATAAACATATAATTGGCACTAATGTGTCTCTGAGATCATGTGAATTCATCAGAGAATCAATGTATCTTCCACAGTTTTGAACTTTGTCCAAACAAACATGATGGATAGCAGAATTGTTTATCATATGACTGTTGAATTCAGTAAAAGTATATTCATATCCTGAACAATAACACCATGCTGTCTCCTTTGTGTCATTGCACTTCATTATGTACGTTCCTGTCTCTGCACCTTGGACCAGCTGGACGATGAGCACACGTCCATTAAAACCTTCCATGTATTTCACCATTGCTTCTGACAGTGTTAGTAAACATCCAGTGTCTCTCTCTCTCCCTCTCTCTCTCTCTCTGGCTCTGCTCGCAGCGCTCCCTCCTGAATGTGCGCCGGGGGGGCACTCCATCCTGCAGAACCCCTACCGCAGCGCCACCTTCAGCTCCAGCTGGCTGCAGCAGTCTGCCCTGCAGGACTTCATCTGCGACCACTCCCTCACTCCGGGCTGGTACCAGTTTCAGATCTTTGACAAGCCGGCCAGCATGCCCACCCAGTGCGTGGAGGTAAATGATTGTTTCTGTAAAAAGGTTTCTCGAGGACGCAGGCGCTGATCAGACCTGGGAGGGAATCTGAAGTGGACAGCTCTGAGTTCCACTTGTCTAAAAGAAGAAATCAGGAAATCAGTTCAGATTTCGTCTGTTTCTTGGCATTTTCCTTGAAAACCAAATTGCATCAGATATTTGACACACTTGTAAAAGGTGTCAGACGTCATGGACATGAGATTTGTATGAATTGTCTTTATGACCCGGAGGATCTCGGTTCTTTGAGTTCTTCAGGTCGTGATCAGGCTGCTAAAAGAAGCTTGAGTGATCAGATCTCGATGCTGCTGAGGTCGATCTTATTGAAACTAAGAGCTGTCCACTTGGGATTTAACTAGATGCAACAATAATACAAAATATATTTACTGATGTTTAACATTTACGTTATTTTATGTAATGTGGGATTGAAACCTTTTTTCCTTATCTATTGTGTTAATGAATGTGTCATTGAATTTCTAAGCTGACGACTTCAATTCTGTTCTTGTTTTGTTTGATCAAAAGCTTCAAGTTTTTTTAGTATAAATTAAAGTAAAACAGCAAGTTCACATCAGGAACCAAAACAGAAGCTGGAGCTTGTTGTACAGTTTTGATTTTTGCTGAAATTGTCAGGCAAAAGTTGCATCAGGGTTTTTGATGTAATGCACGATTTCATATCCCTCAAGTCTTACTTCAGGTAACTCGATGTCTCGTAACTATGGGATGACTGTGACCTTGATTGAAGGTCGTACATTTCTCATGACCCCTGAAATTGGGCAGTAGAATCATATGGTGACGTCCAGACGTGATAAATTTAAAAAGTGTTGATCTATGATTCTTTTAATTTCAAAAACCAACTCATCAGAAACCTCTGCAGACACATCTGTAATCAGCTGTGATGTCTAAGTGTCGCAAAAAAAAGTGTGGACACATTTGACTTTGTTGTCAGGTTATTGTTGAGTGTGTGTACATATATCTGTGAAGGAGAGCTGGAATGTGTCTGATTTCCTGCGAGCGGCCGCTGAGCGGCGCCTGTGGGATCCATCTGAAGTGTCAGCCTCTCTCTTGCCTTCCCGGGGGATCACCGCCCCCCCCCCCCCCCCCAGCCCCCCCCAGCCCCCCAGGGTGATGGATCCCAGCAGGAGAGGGAGGAGAGGAGCTGTGGACGTGTGATGAAGAATAAGGAAACGTCTCTTTACGATGAGGACGTTTCAAACACACATATCCAGACCTTTAACCCTTTTTCGATGTTTTGGATATTTGGACATCGGGACCTCCTAGTTTTGTTTTTGAAATGAAAACATCACTTATATTGGGAAACATAGCAACAATAACACTATGTAATTCAACTGGACTTTGATTCTCCCCTCCTCTGTTTCCCTGTGAACTTCCAGGTGAACCACTGTGGGACCCAGGCCCCGGTGTGGCTCTCCCTGCGTGACGGCGAGTCCCTGCCCGGGCCGCTGGAGCTCCGGCAGCTGACGGCCTGCGCCGCCTGGCAGTTCTTCCCGAGCAGCAGCAAAGACTGCTGCCTGTTCCGCATCCCGGTGACGGTGCGTCACTGTGGAGACTTCTACGTCTACCTGCTGCAGCCCACACAGGGCTGCATGGGATACTGCGCTCAAGGTCGGTCATCTCCACCTGCTGCTGCGTAGGACTTCCTGCTTTCCCTCGACCACGAGTGTGTTAATAATGTTGATTTACAACTCTCTGTTATTGCCCCATCGCTCCATCTCTCCAACAGAGACGTCAGACACTTCACCCACGGCGTCGCTGACCTGTGACCCCGGCGAGCTGGACGTGGGCGGAGCATGTCACAGTGAGGATCCCGCTGCTGTGTTTACGGCCGACGCTTGTCTCCTCGTGTTAGGTCAAACTGCAAAACAATCGGGAGGTCGGGGAGTTGCCATGTGGTCAGGAATGCACCGCCGGCCCCCTCACCGCTCCTCTTAATGAGCCGAGCATGTGTCCCGGGGTCCGCTGGGCCTCGTCTCCATGGCGACGGCCCCTCGGCCGGGCCAGGAGTTATGCCAGGGCAGGTTCTAGGAAGCTGGCAGAGGTGGAGGAGGGAGGTTTAATTAGAGGGAGATGACAACCCAGTCGAGTTCCTCCACCACAGAACCATGAAAACAGTTTCTTTACGGACCGGACCTTCAGCAGAGGAGCTTCACCTCCTCTTCTGAGACTGAGATTATTATTATGATATAATAATATACTTACATTTTAAAGCACTTTTCAAAAAAGAGTTTTACAAAGTGCTTCATTGACATAAAAACAGAAGATTCATGCAGTGCAATTACAAATTTAAACAAGTTTAAGCGAAACAATGTATGAAATAAAGCAACACAATGAACAACAGCCCAGTTACAAGCAATATAAGAAGGACAATGTTTAAAAGAGATTTTTAAAAGTTTCTATATATATATATATAGAAAGTTTAGTACTTTTCAGTTGAAATAAGCTACTTGATGCTTACATTTCTATCCATCCATCCATCCATCCATCCATCCCTCCATCACTAGGTGAACATTAATGAGGATGTTAAATTAGCGTTTCCAGATTTGATCAAACCCTTGTAAGTATCTAAATCCTCCTCCTGCTCCTTCTCCCTCTTCTCTCTCAGCCGAGCAGCCTCCCTCTCCCTCAGTTCCTGTGATCGTGTCGGAGGTCAGCGGTAACTCTGTTTACCTCAAGTGCAGCTTCGACAGCAGCTCCAGCAGCTCCATCAGCTCCAGCGGCTCCAGCAGCTCCATCAGCTCCAGCGGCTCCAGCAGCTCCATCAGCTCCAGCAGCTCCAGCAGGTCCCTGGGCTTCGTGGTGGCCTGGTCCCGTCTGTCCCCTGAGGGCAGGAAGGACGAGCTGAAGCAGGAGACCACCATCCAGACCTCGGCCTTCATCGAGCTGGACGGGTTCAACCTCCGCCTGGGGGACAAGGTCTGACGCTGGGCCCTGGTCGGATTCTAGAAGAACTGTAGTTTATCAGCTTGAGCCCCAAAATAATAATCCTATCTAAATATGATTCAACCAGGTCCTGGACTTACAAATGTATTAAGTTACCCCCACATCTGGACTAAATACAGATGGACAGACACGTATTTGAAAGTTGTTAGATTGAATGTTTAAAAAGATTCTGAATGAAACATTCCGTCCTCTGGAAATATATCAAATATGTTGCTCCTGGAGTTTTAAGGAGCAGAGTCTGGAGCTATTATTGAAATCGGTCAACTTGTCATTTTGTTTCCTTTTATTCATCCTGGATTTTCTAAATTTTCTTCATTACTGTATGTTTCTTAGATTATAAATTCATCACTGCCCAAAATATCTAGGTTTGCACCAGTCACACTGATAAAGAAAAGGGAATTGATGATATGTACATTACTTCAAAAGAAAGACAAACAACTGAATCTCTCTCTCTTTCCTTCCTTCTCTCAGATTTATTGCTCCTGTTCCAGTTTCTTCTTGGAGTCTCCGGACGTCCGCGGAGCTTCAGTGGAAAGTCGGGAGTTCTTTGCTGGGATTAGGGTAAATCCCAGTAATCTGAATTTTTAAAAACTGTGTCTGTGTTGTGTCTCTATTCCCAGTGATAAAGTGTTTATGTATATATTTGCTGACGTTCCTCTTTTCCAACGTGCAGCTGATACCGGAGGTGAGCGTGGTGTCTGAGGATGGGAAGCTGTACGAGCTGCTGGTGGAGAGCACGGTTCCTGTCCCGTGTGTGGGGGGGGCGTCCTCCACTTCCCAGCAGTGCGCTCTGCGGCTGCAGCTCAGCTCCAGCAGCCAAGGTGAGAACGTCTGAGCACATAAAGACTTCTTATAGGTCCTGAGAGAGTCTGGAAACAGGTCCTATAATAAGCCAGTCTGCAGACGACTGCACGTTCCAGTCGAGCAGAGGCTGATTTTTAAAATGTGATTGAGAAGTTGAAACGGTGAATTTAAGATTCAAGATTCAAGATTTTATTGTCAAATGCACAGAGATAATATGAAGCAGTCACTGTCAATGAAATACTTGGGTCACAGGCTCTCTTTAAGCAATGCTCAGTAATTTCAACCCAAAAAAAATAAAGATAAAAATAGAAATAGTATAAAATAGAATAAAAAAGAATAAAATAGAATAACAATAGAATAGAATATCAAAAATTTAAAATAGAAAATAAAGCAAAAATAGAACAACAATAGTTCAATTTGTGCAGTAGTGCAAATATTCAAATATGCATATAACCTTTATACTGAAGTAAACAAAATCAGGGAGTAACTCGGGTTTCAGGACGAGGATAAACACATGTTGGTAAAGTTAGAAAAAATAATTTGCTATCATTTGCCTGAATTTCCATTTTGGAAAATTAATAAATCTTAAGTAACTGAGGAGAAGCAGAGAGAAATAAAACAGAAAAACTCTCCACGTACAGTATTTTGCTTTAGATGAATATACTTTATCAACTGACATCACACAGCAGTGATGTAATGATCCATTAAATTTCCATGTAAATTGAAGCTATCCTCTCCTTTGTACAGATAGAAAAGGTAAAAGTGTGTTTGATATATTTAAAAAATGATTGTTTAAGCTGCAATAAAAACAGGGCTGTGGAGTCACTTTCTTGGACTGTATCTTTACAAATCTCAAAAACAGCTGACAAAGTGTGGGTTAGTTGAAATGATCCATTTTATCACCATGTATAAAAATGAGATATGTTGCAGATGGGGGGTTGCTGGGTGCCGATGTGTCCCTGTCCTCCTGTGTGGTGGATCTGACCCGTGGCCCCTGCAGAGTCGGGGTTTGTAGCCGAGCTCGGATCCACTTCAGCCCCATCACGGACTTTGTCAAAGACGGAAACAGGACGACTCAGATCTCCGTGAAACCCATCGTCACGCAGAACTTCCTGTGGAGCGGATACTCGCCGGAACCCGTTGAGGTAAACGCACCAAACCGTCGATAGCTGCTGCATCTCTGGAAGTATTATATTTAAACTGATGTCTCCTCTTCAGATCACGGTGAAGGACGTCCCCTCGGCCTACTGCTACTCCTTCACTGATCCTCACATGATCACATTTGATGGCAGGTACTTCAGTGTCTCGAGCAGTTAATCAGGGAATATTTTTAATCGCAGTTTAACATAACGTGACATTTTCTAAATCGCAAATATCTAATACGATCTAATGACAGGAACCTGTGTTTTCCTTCCGTACAGATACTACGAGAGCTCCCAGATCGGCACCTTCGTCCTGTACAAGAGCGGCTTGTGGCCGTTCGAGGTGCACGTGCGTCAGTGGGAGTGCGGCAGCGTGGTGCACGCCGCCTCCTGCGTGTGCGGCTTCGTGGCGAGGGACGGCGGAGACGTCATCGCCTTTGACATGTGCAACGGAGAACTGGGGGAAACCAAACCACATCTGTCCGTGAAGAACCGAGACCTGAGCAAGAGCGGCATCCGCATCACGGAGTCCTACCAGGGACGGAAAGTCACGGTGAACTAGAGCAACA
Organism: Limanda limanda; assembly: GCF_963576545.1. Lineage (NCBI taxonomy): Eukaryota > Metazoa > Chordata > Actinopteri > Pleuronectiformes > Pleuronectidae > Limanda > Limanda limanda. Next base: position 2,664,468 of record NC_083646.1, on the reverse strand, counting down.
TTCACACACTTTAACATCAATGTACATTCCTGCCAACTTCCAGAGCACTAATAGATTTATCATAAATATATACGGCTCATCTAACTGTTTCTTTGACCTTCTCTGCACTCAAACTCTGAGGATGATCTCTTATGTCTTGTCTCCAGATGACCTTCTCCTCTGGAGCGTTTGTCCGTGCAGACGTGTCCGACTGGGGGATGAGTCTGACAGTCAGAGCCCCCGGGTCCGACCGGGGTCACACTGAGGGTCTCTGTGGGACCTACGATGGACAGTCGGACAACGACTTCCACGCAGCAGGGGGCGCCACACTGAGGGATGTGCACGCTTTCATCTCCGAATGGAGGTCAGTTACTTTTTAGGATGTCTGAGCAGAATCAGAATCAGAATCAGAATCAGAAGGTATTTATTGCCAAGTAGGTTAACACCCACCTGGAATTTGCTCTGGTTATTGGTGCATACAATGAACATAGAAACATAAAAACACAATAAATACACCACACATAAGAAAAACAATAATAATAATAAAAAAACAATATATATTTACTCACTATTTACTTCTTATTTACTCACTTTTTCTAATATTTATACAAGGTAGCATTTATTTAGACATAAACATATCTATATACAAATATATAAAAGACAAGAGATATAAAAGTGAATTTCAAAATGCAAAATGCAAAACAGTGAAGGATCTGTGAAGTCGTCTCTCTTTCCTCTTCGCTGACATCTTGTTCTCTTCACTCCCCCTCTGTCAGACTCCCTCCAGGAAGCAGCCTGTTTGACACGCTGCCGTCCCACCTGAGCGCCCCGAGCCCCCGCAGGTCCTGCACCTGTCAGGCCGAGCCGCGCCCGGCGTCCTCCAGAGCTCGGCTGCAGACCCTCACCGCCTCGGACCCCACCTGCTCCCATCACGGCAACGTGCACGTCCTCAGCGTCATCCCCACGCTGGACGTCACGGCCGAGTACATCGGCTCAGTGGAGCTGCTCAAAGGCAACGAGAGGCAGATGCTTCCTCCGGGTCAACAAGCCCACGATCACCGTATCGGCTCCGAGAGTCAGCAGCTCAGAGGGCGGCGGCAGGCCCACCGGTACGTTCCCAGCTCCCCTCACCAAAGCCTCAGCCAGTCGGACTTGGAGGGATTCACCTACTTCTTCCCTGAAGACCACGAACCAGCAGCTCACCTGGACTCTTCCCCAACGTGGCCGACGCCGTCTGGCCTCACCGAGCCTCAGGCCCGGGCCCAGTGCCAGAGAGCTGTGGCTCAATCCAGCATCGTGATAGGCTGCGGCCGCCTGATAGAAAGGTCCCTGATGGACCACGTGGTGGTCATGTGCGTCAGCGACCTGCAGCTGAAGGACGAGCCGTCGTGGCTGAACGCGACGCTACCGCTGCTGGAGAACGAGTGCGAGAGGAGGCTGGTGGAGGAGAAGAGGAGAGAGAAGGAGCACCAGGAGGTTCTGGCCGCCCTCAAGTGTCCCGGTCTGTGCAATGGGAACGGACAGTGCTCGGAATGGGGTTGTGTTTGCTTCCCAGGATTTGGGTCCTACGACTGCAGTGTGCTGTCTGGTAACATACTGAACACACAACAACACAAACTCAATACTGAAGCTCATATCAGCTGGGTTTAACTTATCGATAAAGAAGTTTTCTGGTACAGAAATGCCAAAGATATATCTGAGGTGGTTTAGAAAAGATCCAAAGTGAGACATCACAGTATCTAGAAATATATCTGTGGAGAAGGAGATCCCATCTGAATCCACAGTATCTCAGCTACACGTCGGTCTAAGTAGCAGGTTTGTAACTGGCTGAAAAAACGACTTTCCATTGAAAATCCACTAAATTCTGACTCTTATAAAAATCTGCACCAAATTACACACTCAAAGATTTCAGTCCCTTAATTGTGATGTTTTCTTTTCAACGAGATCCATTCATTCTTCACTGGGAAGTTGGGTTAAATGTCCAAAAACCAAGAGATATCTCAATATGTTGAACAAAGTGATAAAAAAATGCTAGATTGACTATTTTTCTACAGGTTTTCTCTCGGCCCTTTTCCCATCCGTCTACCAATTTTCTTAGAAAGCCGTTTTGTAGTTTCTGCGTCATCCTGCTGAAAAACAAACAAACAAACAGACAGAGGTAAACATTATCTCCTTGGTGCAGGTAATGAAACCAAGTTGCTTGAAAAACAGGTGAAAAACTTTAGTTTAAATGTTATTTTCTTGAGCTGCAACAACACAAGATCAACAATTGAAGTTATCTCTGTTTCCAGCCTTGTTGTCGTTCATGTGACAGTTGCATGCACACGTCTAGCTTCCCTTTGACTTCTATTGAGACAGACGTGTGACTGTATTAGTCTCTACTCGTCTTGACTCTTTGTCGTTGATGTTGTGAAGACCAGATCCCAGAGATCACGGAGCTGGAGAAGGAGGGTCTGTGTGATGTGCGACAGGGCGACTGCTCCACGGTGCAGGTCTACGGTCACGGCTTCAAGGACTCGTACGAGCTCAAGTGTGAGTTTGTTCAAGAAAAGGTACGTTTCCTGCTTTGGTCTGTTTATTTTTATTCTATGATATCCTGTGCATGGATTTTATTTTAACTGTTTGAGTGGAATCTCAGTAGAAGTTCTAATTATCTGTGGTTTACAAGCTGGTGATCTGAACCACAGCTTATTTAACACTAACACAAAACGATTTGCTGTTGGATTAGTCTATTTCTCTGTCTTACGACCAAACCCCACTTCATTCCTCTTCCCTGGTGTCTTCTCTGATGGCTCTCTCTCTCTCTCTCTTTTCCCTCCTGTGTCTCTTGTCCAGTTTGTGGATGGAGACTGGATCCTGGACGAGCCCCATTTCATCCTGGCCACCTTCCTGGATGTGACGGCCCTGGAGTGTGCACTCCCCCTGGAGGTCAACGGACACCTCGCAGGCCTGGACCAGGAAACGGAGATGAACCGACCTCTCGCCCGCTGGCAGATCAAAGTGAGTTTCTGTAATACACAGGGAAGCTAAGAGTGATTTATTCTCTTATTCTCTCTGTGCAGGATCTATATTAATGAAAGCTCCCACAGTAAATCTGCAGTGGAGCAAGTGGAAGCTCACAATTGTGACATTTTGTGTCTCAGTTGTGGAAAGTTATTTTCTCAGCATTTTGAATCAGTATATTTAAGTATGGTGTGCTGATCTGTTTAGATTAGATCTGTAGATTAGATTTGTTAAATATCATAATAACATTTATCTCTGACGACTGTTGCAGGACGACAGGATCCTCAGTTCATCCCTTGTAATATTTGAGAGGTTGAGAATCAGCCTGTCTGAGTGATTGTAGTTCAGTTTCTTTGCTTAATGCATTTTCTTCCAGTTTATCATCTTTCCTCTGACGGCAGGTGTCCAACGACGGCTACAGCTACAGCAACGCTAAGATCCTGACTCTGTACGACGGAGCCTGTCACATCTGCAGCCTGAACTCGGAAGTCCTCTGCACCCTGAGGGTAACATCTCATTTCAATTCATATGCGGATCAAAAAGGAGAAGCTAAAGATTGTCTGTTAGTCTTTGTCCTTTAACCTTATCATCCTCAACAAGTAGATATTTATATATATTTTGGAGACGTGATCTTGTTATCACAGCCATGTTTTCTGCTTCAGCTGTAAATTGTAGCAGCACATTCATCGATCAGGCTGTGATTTAGTGTTGCAGAATGTGTGAGGTTTTCATAAACACAGGAAACAGCATGTGTTTAGTTTTTTATGTTCTGAGGGAGGCCGGGGCTGAAATGTTTGATAAGTGGCCTCTAAGCATCATGTTTCGAGAAAGAAACACAGAACATGTGTGTTTTCATATATTTATATAACAATATCTTGTTTTGCTTCCCAGGAGAAAACCTGCAACATTGAGGGCCTGTGTTACAGCGAGGGCGAGTCCAACCCCAGCAGCCCGTGCCTCACATGCCGGCCCGACTCCTCCAAACACACATGGTCCATAGCAGAGAGTACGTGCACAAACACGTCTGTGGCCATAATCTGTTTAGTCTCATAGGTTCAGATAAAACAGCAGAGAGAGAAAGTCCAAACTAAACCCCAGGTGATGTAGAACTTTTTGAACTTCCTCGGTGGAGCTGAGGCTGGATCTCCATCACGCTGTGTTCTGTGGTCGTGGTCGCTCGGGGCTGTTTGGATAATTTGTCAGCAGCTCGGTGCAGATTGGAACCATTGAAGTTGCTTCGCTCCCCTGGCACTGACAGAAGAGCTCACCTCATTGTTACACTTTCTGACCAACTTTACTCCTTCAACTTAAAGTAGGTCACACGCTGCTCTGCTCCCTTCACAGGAAAATCCACCGTCGACTTCACAGGAGTTAGAGGAATAATGCTGACAGGGCAAGGTGCTGATCAGTGATCAGGCGGATTTTATCAGCTCCTTGATACATATATATATATATATATACTGTCATTCACTCGTTTGATCATTCATGCGTTTAATCAATTATTCATTTATACTATAAAAGGTTAAGTTGGACCTGTCCTGGCTGTTTGAGGTTAACACTTATGTTTGAGAGTTTAGAGAAAGACAAGAAAGGTAACGATTTCTGTTTCCTCTTTTTTAAAACAAGCAAAAACACCACAGCTCACGTTTTTACCACAGAATGTGAACAAAGATGAATGAAGCATCTCCACCTCCAAGAAAAATAATATCACAGATTCGTATGCCACCATCTTGCGAGTTTGACGTAATTTGGACTAATTCTTTCCACTCCTTTGTATTTCCCCGTCAGAGAACAAGCCTCCGGTGCTGCAGCCGCCACCGTTTCCTCTTCGCTCATTCCAGGGTGAGAACTTCATCTACCAGCTCCGAGCTCAGGACTCCGAGGGCTTCAGCTTCAGCCTGATATCAGGTCCTGAGGGAGCGTCTCTGTCCCCAGCTGGTCTGCTGATGTGGAAGTCCTCAGCTGAGACCTCTGGCACACGGACCTTCTACTTCTCTATGATGGACGACTGTGACGCGGAGACCACAGCGTCTGTGCAGGTACTGCTGGCTTCATGTGTCATGGAGTCTAAACATCACAAATATATAATAATATGAATACAAATAAAACACTAGGGCTACGTTGTAGCACTAACGGGCCCAAGCACACGCGCGGTTCCAACTCTGTTGCGGTCGGGGAAGACAAAGTGTTCAATTACCAAGCACTCGTCTCCGCTTTGCATGCGTTTTTTTTTAACTGCGGCAACGATAAACGCTTCACTTCCTGTAGCCAGCAGGTGGCGCTGTGAGTAATGGTGTCTTTGTAGATGTCATCAGGTCGCGACTCTTGTCGTACATGTCTAGTTTGGACTTGATTGAACCAAATATGCCTGAGATACAGAAGCTTGTGTTTCGATGGCGTGTAATCAAACTTTGACGCCAGGCCACGGTCACACGCTCTAACGAATAGTTGATCTTTTGATAACTTTAGTACTCCATCTTGTTGTGATGACACTCGCCTAAATTTTAAGTTGATCCGATGACAGCCCTACGACAAGTACATCAAAGTACAAATGTGGAATATGGCCAAAATGGCCCCTAAATCCAAAATGGCGGGCTTTCTGTTGCTTTTTTCATTATGCACTGAGAGACTTTTTTGTGCATCTGGTCATGATACACAACTGTCCTAATTTTCGTGTGTTTATCGGTGAATGCTAAATGAGGGGCTTTTCCGTAGGTGGCGCTGTTGAGCTTTTTTGACACGCCCATTTCAAATAACTCCACAATACGTCAATTTTCACCACTTTCTAATTTACTGCAAACTTTAGAAACTTTTTGAGCATTGGAAAGCCCTCAAAAAGCCCTTTCACTACGCTTAGAATAATCCTTACAATTTCAATAGGGCCGAATACTAGTTGTAAAAAAAAGCTTACTTCCTGTTGCCAGTAGATGGCACCATCACTATTATTACGTACAGATCTGTTTAAGTAGGAGCTCTGATGTAGCGTGAGCTATTTTGTGTCAATTGGACAATGTTACAACAACTCAACTGTCACACTGATCAGTAGGTTGCGCTATGACCATGAACTAATATTAATATATGGAGCTGTTCAGGTCACGATTGTGATCATAGGTCAGTAGTTCGGATAATGCATAGTGGATTTACAAAGTACTTCCTGTTTCATGGCAAATCAGTAGGTGGCGCTATGACACTGAGGAAATATTGACACATAGAGCTGCTCAGGCTTGGACTCTGATCATGTGACAGAAGTTTGGTGGTGATAGGACAATGCACAGTGGAGTAATGACAACATCGTATCCTTCGCCAAAGGAGACAATGTTGTCATAGATGTGCGGCGAAAGGATGATCTGTTGCCGCACATCAATGTTTACACGGTTTGAGGAAATGTCACAATTCTGACCATGGACCAATGAGTTGACTGAGCTGTTCTGCACCCAGGAGCTGTTCATCAAAGCATAAAACATGTCACTTCCTGTAGCCAGCAGGTTGCGCTCTGATTTTGGGGGGGGGGCTCTTTTTACACACTTTTTGTGTAGTTTGAGGGAGGTTGAACCTCGAACTCCGAAGTTACAGTAATTTCGGCCTGAAAAAGCCCAAAATGGAAATGCAAGTCCTCCGAAATACAACAGGGCCTCCCACCGCTCGGTGCTCGGGTTCTTTAAAACACATTCATATCAGTGTAATTATAGATTTCTGACTTTCCAAAGTGAGAACTAAATATGTGTGATAAAGGAAGGTCAGTGTTTGATTGACAGCTGATCTCTGTGCGAAGCAGAAACGTCACCACCACGAACAAACATGGAGACAAAAGAAGTTAAAGATTTACACACAGAATCAAAATCACTGCTTTTAATGACTCAAGTCTATTTGAGTTTACAGAACTTAGCTGTGGATCCAATCCAATAAACCAAAACTCCAGCATAGAGCGGCTGAGTGAATGTGGTCTGGACTCTGTGGAGGAGAGTCATGGTGTCAGAGACGCTGTAGAAGGACAGAACACCTGCACTGTGATCCAGGTACACTCCTACTCTGGAGGACTCAGGACCTGACACTGGAGTGTCGATGCTGTTGTAACGAAAGATATAACTGTTTCCATAACAAGATAATGACCAAGATTTATCATTGTATCCAAAGACAAATTGAAGTGAGAGTCCTGCTCTGCAGATATTCTTGTATGCGACTGCTACACGAACTGCTCTACAGCTCCTCCCCACCCCCAACTCCACCTCCCAGTAACAACGTCCAGTCAGACTCTCTCTACTCAGGACCTGAGACCAATAAATGAATCTGTCTGGGTGATCAGAATAAGACTGTTCTTCACTCGTAAATGTTACTTTTCTGTTTCCCTCAGATAATAACAGATATCTGTTTGCTGTGTTTGGATCCATTGTGATTTCCTGTGAATATTTTAAGAAGTCAGCTCTGGTCTCCGGCTCTGGTTCTCGCAGTAAAACATCCACTTGAGACACAATCTGTAAAATTCTTGTCCTTGTCTCACTCAGAATGTCCTGTAGTCGACCTCTGACCTGTGACACAGCTGCTGTCACGTCCTCAAAGTTCCTCAGAGGACGGAACCTGATGCTGGATGAGTCTGTAGATTCACTGAGTGGTGACAGTGAGGGGTAGTTGTGTAGAAGCTGGTTGTGATCCTCTGTGTCTGAGAGCTGCTTCAGTTCATGGTCTTTCCTCTTCAGCTCAGTGATCTCCTGCTCCAGTCTCTCCTGAAGCTCTCTGACTCGACTCACTTCAGTTTCCTGCTGGGATCTGATCTGCTGCTCCACATCAGAGCTTCTTTTCTCCAGCAGACGGATCAGCTCAGTGAAGATCTCGTCACTGTCCTCCACTGCTTTATCAGCAGAGCCATTGACGGCCTCCTCCTCCTGTTGAAGCAGCTTTGCGTCTTTCTCTGTGTCCTGGACTCTCTGCTGGATTGTTTGTCTCCTCAGCCCGAGCTCTCTCTGCCTCTCAGTCCGTTCTGCTGCAGCTGACACTGTGTCGTGGTCTTTATGTTCATCCACAGAGCAGAGATAACAGATACACTGCTGATCAGTGCGGCATAACATCTTCATCACCTCGTAGTGACGAGAGCAGATGTTCTCCTGGAGCTTCTCCGAGGGCTCCACCAGCTTGTGCTTCTTCAATGCAGCTGACTGAAGATGAGGCTGGAGGTGTTTTTCACAATAAGAGGCCAAACAATCCAAACAGGACCAGTTTAGTCTTACCTCTCCTCAGCAGCTGCTGCCTTTATGTCAAAGCGGTTAGTGGAGAGAGCGATCAATGACCAAGCGCAAGTCTCCGCATTGCGTGCGTTTTGCGCACTGCAGCAAGGATAAACGCTTCACTTCCTGCGTCTGTCATGCACCGCTGGACCACGCTCACTAATCACACATTAAGTTAGACCCCATAGTGAAAACTTTATCTTAATCAAATTTAGTTTTGAAATGAGGCTTACATCCTTTCGGCAGTAGGTGGTGCTATTGCTTTCACTTTACTAGAATCATAGATCTGTTCAGGTCAAAAACACTTGTTTCTCTCTTCAGATCTTATAAATCTTTCACCTTTACATGTAAGACATCAAAGGATTATAACATCACTGACACTGTGGCATTAAAGCCAACTGAAAACAAATATCTTAATGAATCCTTTGAAGTGTGCTTTTATATGTACAGCTGAGTTGAGCTGTATATTGTAAAGCAGCCAAGAGCTGTTCATCAAAGTTTAAAACATGTCACTTCCTGTAGCCAGCAGGTGGCGCTGTAATGATGAGTCAATATTGATATAGATCTGATCAGGGTGGGACTGTGAATGTGCGAATGAGGTTTGAGGCTGAAAGAACAATGCACAGAGGAGTTATAATGAATCCCTCTTTATTGGCGAAAGCCCAAGAACAAGTTCATCAGACGTATTTGTTTGTCACGAAAAGACAAATGTCCCTATCAATTTTTGTACATGTCGGCCAATCTTAGTGCCGGGGCTTCACTTTAGGGGGCGCTAGTCAGTTATTTTGTCACGCCCATTCCTTAAAACCATATAAATGTCTTCAGGGGGGTGCTGTTGTTACACAAATATATTTTGAGGGAGACTGAAGCATGAACACTGAAGTTACAGCAATTTCGTGTTCAGGTTCTGGAGGTGGAATGAAGCTCAGCTGAGCTTTTTGCTTTCGGCCAGCACACGACAACAACCTGCTTCTATAAGCTGCAGAGGAGGTTTTAGAAAACAACATAGAAACGTGATTGTAAATGTCTGATTGTACTTTGCTCTTAAAACCATTTTGTCAATAAAATGTGGATAGAAGACGATTGAAAGAAGTTAAATTACAAATTGAATTAAGTCAGGATTCCTGTGTAGATGTCATCAGGTCGCGACTCTTGTCTTATGTGTCTAGTTTGGACTCGATCAGACCAAATATGTCCGAGATACAGACGCCCGTGTTTTGATGGCGTTTAATCAAACTTTGACGCCACGCCACGGTCACACACTCTGATGAAAAGTTGATTTTTTTGATAACTTTAGATCTCCATCTTGTTGTGATGACACTTATCAAAATTTTAAGTTGATTTGATGAAAGCCCTACGACAAGTACATAAAAGAAAAAATTGGAATATGGCCAAAATGGCCACTAAATCCAAAATGGCGGCCTTCCTGTTGTGTTTTTCATAATGCACTGAGAGACTTTTTTGTGCGTCTGGTCATGATACACATCCGTCTTTTTTTCGTGAGGATCGGTGAATTCCAAATGAGGGGCTTATCTGCTGGTGGCGCTGTTGAGCTTTTTTTCCACTCCTTATTCCAAATACTCCAGAATATGGAAATTTTCACACATTTCTAACTTACTGCTAAGTTTAAAACATTTTTGAGCATGTTAAAGCCCTCAAAAAGCCCTTTCACTACGCTCAGAATAATCCTTACAATTTCCCTCCCACCGATTTCGGTGCTCGGGCCCTAATTATCAAAACATAGAGACATGGTTTTGCTTTGACTATATAAATACATTTTTAAGTCTAAAACACATTTACTCTGGAGGTTGTCGGCTTGTCAGTAAAATTTTGGTGATTCCAAAAGCACCAAACAAGCGTCTGCAGCTTTTTACTCTCTGTTGACGTGTTTTACTGCTGCCGGCCACTAGAAGGAGCTGAGGGCATGTTTTCTGGTTTCTAATGTTTCTAGTGAAGGTTCTGTGTCACAATTCTATACTTCACACCACATATTGATTCTCTGAACATTGTTAACACTGAAAATGTGAAAAAATATGAGAAAAGTAGATAGAATCAAGTTTTAAAACGTCAAGAAACTCTTTTTTCTTTTTATTCTGATAGGTACTGATAATTTAAAGTCTTCTTGTTTGCTTATTAGTATGTTTGTTCATTTATTTACTTGTTTTTTTCATTATTTGATGTATTTTGATTTCACAACCAATGCTGCTTTCCATCTTTTGCTTTGTCACGTGTACGTCCATAAACCTGCCTGAGTGTCCAGAAACTCTAAACACCGCACATGTGTAATACCAAAACATTATTTCTACATCGTAATCCAGGGAGACTGAAGTCCAAATAATGAATCAAATAAAAAGCCGTGCATATAAGACAGAAATCTTTGTTTCTCCCAGGTGTCTGTGCGATCCTGTGATTGTCTCAACGGAGCTTCCTGCGTTTCCAAAGTCAACCTCCCTGTCGGCAGCGGAGAATACGTGTGTGTGTGTCCCAGTGGATTCAGAGGGGAAAGGTGTGAGGTGGATATCGATGATTGTAAACCGAACCCCTGCAGACTGGGTCGCTGCATCGACGGACCGGACTCCTTCTCCTGTGTCTGCCCACCGGGGATGACAGGTACGACTCTTTAATAAAGTGGTGGCCTTAGATCAGCAGGACTAACTGTTGTATGAGGGTTTCCTGGGAGTGAATGTTGAAAAAACAGCTGTTAACTTGTAACTTTGTGATCCTTTAATATGCTGAACTATTTTCTTTTCATTTGTAATATTTTAACCTTGGTTTATAGGTCCCACTTCATGCTGCTTTGTGTTCCCTGTGTTTTCAGGCCGTACGTGCAGAGAAGATCTGGACGAGTGCGTCTCTCGGCCGTGTTTCCCTGGAACGAGCTGTAACAACACGCTGGGCTCCTTCGTCTGTGGCATCTGTCCACAGGGATTCACCGGGGATGGAAGAAACTGCTCTCGTGAGTTCTCTTCCTCAGATTTTGTTTTTGGAAAGCAGTAGTTAAATTTCTCTCAAAACTTTCTCCAGCTCTCAGCTCCAATCTCAGAGTTCATACTAAAGAAATAAAAGCTTACAAAGGGTTTAAATATATAGTTTCTTTAAAGAAAAAATAAATGATATTCCTTCTCTACCCAAACTCTGTCGTTTTTGGCAAATAATATGTATCTGTAATATGTTCTCCCTATGTATATGTGATTTATGTATGTATGTCGGTGAGGCCTATACGTGTATACTTGTATAAGCTAATGGATGACCTACATTTCCCACAGGATTAATAAAGTATCCATCTATCTATCTATCTATCTATCTATCTATCTATCTATCTATCTATCTATCTATCTATCTATCTATCTATCTATCTATCTATCTATCTATCTATCTATCTATCTATCTATCTATCTATCTATCTATCTATCTATCTATCTATCTATCTATCTATCTATCTATCTATCTATCTATCTATCTATCTATCTATCTATCTATCTATCTATCTATCTATCTATCTATCTATCTATCTATCTATCTATCTATCTATCTATCTATCTATCTATCTATCTATCTATCTATCTATCTATCTATCTATCTATCCATCCATCCATCCATCCATCCATCCATCCATCCATCCATCCATCTATCTATCTATCTATCTATCTATCCAATGAAAATTAAGGAAATAGAAATGTGATTTATTTTCATCAGACGTGTTTACGGCAACAGATCTATTGATGTGGGATTATGTGATCGTTATATTATATACCACAATGGATCTCAATGGCACAGATCACAGTCTTAACTACTCAGACAATATACAAATTCGTTTTTGGTTGTGTTCATTTTATAGGAAAACAAGTAAACTCTTGTCGTCCAGTTACAGCCTCTCGCTTCCTTTTTCGTCTCCAAGGTAACGCTGAGTCCACGGCGAAGGTTGTAAACACACAATCAAGAGTCCCGCAGGTTTTCCTGAGGCCCAAACCCTCGGGTCCGTCTCCGTGCAGCAGGTCGCCGTGTCACCCGGGGGTGCAGTGCTTCGACAGCACCCACGTCTCCGCAGGGTTCGCCTGTGGACCCTGCCCAACGGGTTTCCATGGAAACGGACGAACGTGTACAGCAACAGGTGAGAGTGAAGCAGTAAAAACATTGATGGGACAGGAAAATGTTTAAGTTTTAAATTTTAAGTCATATCCTCTAACTCCCAGTGTTTTACAGGTCAGGGAACAGTCACCAGATCAAATTCCAGCAAGGAAACGAGTCCCACCACCTCCTCCTCTTCCTCCTCCTCCTCCTCCTCCTCCTCCTCCTCCTCCTCCTCCTCTTCCTCCTCCTCCTCCTCCTCTTCATCATCTCCCACCTCAGCCAGACGACCCTCAGACAGGAGGTTCAGACCAGAAGCCACCATCTCCACCGTCAGGAGAGTTTCTGCCACCGACCGGAGGACGACAGCGACTCCACAGAATCAAACTGGAGCAGGAGTGTTTGTCTCCACTGTCCTCAGAGGTCAGCCCAGTGGGGGGGAGCTGACCCCCGCCCTCACCGCCGGGGTCAAGTGGGGGAAACCGTCTCACCGCGTGACCTGCGCCGACGCTCCCTGCTTCCCGGGTGTCCCCTGTGAGCCCAGCGCCACCGGGTCCTTCAGGTGCGGACGCTGCCCGTACGGTTTCACTGGGGATGGAGTCGTGTGTAAAGGTAGAGATTCTAATAACAGCTTATGAGAGTATTAATCGTGTGAAATATTTGGTTATATGTTCACTAGAGTGAGATAGGAATTCAAATGTCTTTGTGCTTGAGATTCCCTGACTTTTATGTCAGTTAAATTCAAATTACATTATATAAGTGACACAACATTATTTACAGGTGAAGCCGATTGTTCCAAATTCAGCAACAGAGCAAAGTTTATAATCACGCCTTGATAATAAACATGTGATTTACGTGTTTCAGCCGTGTGCAGGTATCAGTGTGGGAGGAACATGGAGTGCTCTCTGCCCAACACCTGCACCTGTAAGGAAGGTTACACCGGATACAACTGTCACATAGGTGAGGAGAAGACAGGTTGGATTCATTTGAATCACATGTTGTTCCACGAAGCTAAACCTCAGAGTTCACTGTACACAAATTGTGATCAGCTATAAAAATAATAAAAATGTGGTAAATATCTTAATTTATGTTTATATCCATGTGGATAAGGCTCATATTGATCATTGAGCTCAGGTGCAAAAGTAAATGGAGATAATAAGGAGAGCATATTATATCAGGTTCTGAAAAGTCCCCATAAATACTAACTACATAGAGTGTCTCTGTATAAATTATCTGTTAATGCAGGGAGTAAAACCACAGACAAAGATTAAAGTACGATATATAATGGGACATATAGAGAAACACGTGTAGATGCATCGCAGGAAACATCTAAAATTAATTGTTATTATCAATTTTAAGCCACTTCTGAAGATGACTCATTTCTCCTCTCGCAGCCGTGTGTCGTCCTGAATCACATGTTGTTCAACGAACCTAAACCTCAGAGTTCACTGTACACAAATTGTGATCAGCTATAAAAATACATGTGGTAAATATCGTAATTAATGTTAATATACGTGCGGATAAGGCTCATATTGACAAACCATTAAATTCAATCGAGCTAATATGCAAAAGTAAATTAACCCAGGTTAGATATATACAAAGTACATGAGGAAAACATGTTATATCAGGTTCAGACTGAATAATCGTCATTAATACAAACGACTGAAGGTGTCTCTGTCTTATTATCTGTTAATACAGGGAGTAAAACCACAGACAAAGATTAAAGTACTATATGTAATGGGACATATAGAGAAACACGTGTAGATGCATCGCAGGAAACATCTAATATTAATTGTTATTATTAATTTTAAACCACATCTGAAGATTAAACTGCCTCATTTCTCCTCTCGCAGCCGTGTGTCGTCCTGACTGCAGGAACCAGGGGAAATGTGTGAGACCCAACGTGTGTGAATGTCCTGCAGGCTACAGTGGACCCACCTGTGAGGGAGGTAAACCCAACTCGGTTCACTTTGCTGACACACAAACATACATACACTCACAACACAATGATGAGTGTCTTTGTGTTGCTTACATTCCGTGTCGTTGTGTAGCGAGCTGCGAGCCGACCTGTCAGCACGGAGGAACCTGTCTGGCCAGAAACCTGTGCACCTGCTCCTACGGCTTCGTGGGACCACGATGTGAAATCAGTGAGATGTTACTAAACTATTATTACTTTGACCTCTGACATTACAATGTCTATAAAGTGCAGTATGTGAACAGTATGATGAATAGTTTCTTGTATTGATTCTGAATTCCTACAAACTGGAATTGAAATTAAAAAAATGGAATAACTCAAATCTAAAAATAACCAGTGCTCACACATTTAAAACATCTGTAACTTCAGTTCTCTTGAATTCAGTTGATTTAGGTTGTGTACTTGTATTTAGAGGTTTCTGTGTGTGTGTGTTAATCCCGTGTGTGTCTCAGTGGTGTGTAACAGGCACTGTGAGAACGGAGGCGAGTGTGTGTCTCCTGACGTCTGTCGATGTAAACCCGGCTGGAACGGACCGACGTGTAACTCAGGTAGAATCATGTGTGTTCACTCTCTGAATGTTTTTATTTAAATTAATCATTTTTATACACAGGCTGCATTTTCCAGGCGTCACGAAATTTGATATTAAAGTGCAAGATATATATCATATATACTGTAGATTTGAAATAAAGGTTTTCAGACTGAGGTTGTGTAACTGTCACTCCTCTTCTTCTCTGCAGCTCTGTGTCGCCCCGTGTGTCTGAACGGAGGAACCTGCATCAAGCCCGACTCCTGTGCTTGTCCCAGCGGCTTCTACGGCTCCCAGTGTCAGATCGGTGAGTTGTCATGTGTAATAACAACAGACACACGTTTGTACAAGATATTTGAAAAAGCTAAAACTGAACCTGTCTCCGTTTTAATGACTTTGAGCCTGAAGAAGGATCTTTGAGTTGATTAGATGATGAAAACTCTTCAATACACTAATCAGGGTTCCTGGCTTATTTTGTTTGAGGGATTAAATCTTTAGGTAAATCAATTATTATTTTTAGATCATCATGTTATTGTTGAATCCACCAGGACTTAAATTAGCTTCCAAATTGGAAGAATTTCATGAATCTGGATTTAAAAACAAAGTTAATGGAGATTCTTCCATAATGATTAAAACAAGTAGTTACAAAGGCAAGAATGATACTATTGGAGTATTTGATTCTTATTGATTTTGATAATAAAACATCAGATTTAAGTGGGTAGACATTTCTATTTCCAGTGATTATTCCCTGTCATCACAGAGGTTAGAGGTCAGGGCCCGGTCACACAGATCCAGATCTAGTTAAAGCGCTTAGCTCTGAATTATTACATCACCTCAGCGCACCAGGAGAGGAGCTGAGGAGAAAAGTCAATCACTTACAACCACTGGAGAATCTCTGTATTACCCATGATCCTCGGCTTCCTGAACCTTCTAACCGTGTCAAAGCAGACGTCTCTTGAAACCTCCAGTTGAACGTTGTTGTGTGTTTCAGCCGTGTGTAATCCTCCTTGTAAGAACGGGGGTCAGTGCATGAGGAACAACGTGTGCTCCTGTCCCGAGGGCTACACGGGGAAGAGGTGTCAAAAGAGTGAGTGAGTTTCCTGCCCACCCCCCCCAGCACGTTGCTGCAGAGATCATTGTCGCCTGCAGCTCACAGTTCAGAAAAACCATGTGTTCCAGGTGTGTGTGAGCCCATGTGCATGAACAAAGGAAAGTGTGTGGGACCCAACACGTGCTCCTGTGCATCCGGATGGAGAGGCAGCAGGTGCAACATACGTGAGTGTGTCTTTAAATCACAGGTGATATAAAGATCAGAACTTTGTGTGTTTAGGTTTAAAATCAAGATTTAAACCGGCCACAGGCTTGTTGAAGCTTCAGTGTAAATTCATTTTAACCAGATTTCATGTTTGTGCTGAGACTGTTGATCGAGCTGCTGCTGTGTTCTCCTTCCTCTTCTGACTTGTAGCCGTGTGCCTGCAAAAGTGTAAAAATGGCGGCGAGTGTGTTGGACCCAACACCTGCCACTGTCCCCTCGGCTGGGAAGGCCTGCAGTGTCAGACCCGTGAGTGAATTCCTGATAAAAAAACAAACAGATTGATGTGTTTATGAATAATTAAATCATTGCTTTGATATGAATTCCCTCCTCAGCGATCTGTAAGCAGCGCTGCCTGAACGGAGGGAGGTGTGTCCTACCAGATTACTGCCACTGCCGTAAAGGCTTCAAAGGTCAAACCTGCACAGTGAAGGTCAGTGGGAGGCGACCTTCATGTAATCTGACTCAGTGAAGCTCATTGGGAAAAGTAACCCAACGGCTCTAACACCTCCAGGGTTGAAGGTTCTATTCCCTCAGAGGTTCTGCTTTCTCCCATTTGTGCCTCATGTAAAATAATTGAATCCAAGCATCCATTTGTCTGAAAGGTAGAAGGAGGAAGTTTTTATTTCTCATGGTGCAACAGATGTAACGTTTTTTTTATCCAGATGTTTAGAGGAGTCTGGAGATTTAGAGACTGTTTAACGAGTTTCTGGGTTTTTATTCTGGACAGAAAATGCTTGGCTCTGTTACTTGATACATGAGGCGCAGACTGCAGCTACAAAATAAAGACTCAACAAATACTGTAATACTGTAACATGGAGATAAAAGAAGTTGTGTGAAATCAAATTTTATTGAATTTTGTTTTACATCTTCACAGGCATCACAAGCATGATGGGAAAGAAGAGAGAGAGAGAGAGAGACGGAGTGAAGGAAGGAAGCTACAAAATGCACAAAGCAAGATGAGGCACCACAAGTTGTTGTATGTATGGGTGTGTGTATGTGTGTGTGTGTGTGTGTGTGTGTGTGTGTGTGCGTGTGTGTGTATTTGCATGTGCTTGAATGTGTGTCTCTGTGCACACTTGAGCACGAACAGAGGGATTTGATGTGTTGCACTTGTCTTTGCGTCCCCGTGTGTTTCACTACCTCAAGGCTGAAAGTCACACACATCTGGTCCAGTCATCAGCAGAGATCTCACACAGATGTGAGATGTGTGTGTTGGTGCAGAAAATTGTGTAGACAAAGTAAATGGTTCATTCATAAGATGGAGGTTATTACTATTCCCACCTAATTATAGTCTTGTTTTAAACGTTTGCCAAACTGATGATGTTTGTTTCTGACTTTAGAAAGAATAATAAATGTAAGTGTACTTTCTCATTCTGCTTAATTTAGATGACACACACGTTTATATGAATATGTTTGAATTTAGCTAAATTACATTTGTACGTTTTCTTTACTGCTCTCTTTAATATATTGTTTGATCAGGCCCAGTTAACTTATGGGCTGTCACTTATTTACACTGATAGTAAATCTCAGTATTAACGTAATGACCACCTGTTTGATTTAGGCTGTTTGTTAAAAATGTTTTCCCAGCACCAGGTTACACTGTGGTACAAGTCTCATTTGACAAAATAAAGAAATTGATCTATTTCTATGTTGTTTTGTTCTTTTAAATGAGCTTCAATAATTCGTGCGATTAACTATTTTATTAGTTTAATGACATAAATCACAGTAAAGTAAATAACATGTTTGCACAAACAAGAACAAAACACAGACTTGGTGTTTAAGATAAAAAAAAAAAGAAGAATTACATATCACACGGTTTTTTAAAAATGTAAAAACGACCAATGTGTAGCTTAAACCACAGAGTCCCAGATTGGGCCCCGTTGACCTTTGACCCCCGGCCTGAGTCCCACTAGTGTAACTTCTTCCTCTCCTCGCAGCGAAGGCCGGAGTACGGCGGGCGACAGCGGCACTTTCCAGGAGAAATACACTTCCCTCCGTTCAGGCAGGGCTTCGTGCACACGGCTACAGACAAGAGGGGAAAACAAATGTGTAAATCACAGTTGCAGTTGGCCTTATCAACAAGGCCCAGGACCCCCACCTGACTTGGACTCTTATCCCGCACCCACGTCTCAATTCTGTGTTACATTAACACACATAACATAACATAACATAACATAACAGTATATTGCATATTGCACATCCCCATTTCTCTCCTGCTTTGCATTTTACTTTTTATTTAACTTTTTATATCTTGTATATATCTGTTTTTGCATTTTACTCTTTATTTAAATTTTTAGGTCTTGTATATATATATATTTGTTTTATATACAGTTATTTCTTTCTTATGTGAAGTACTTATTGTGTTTTTATGCTTTATGTTCAATGAATGCACCTATTTACCAAAGAAAATTCCAGGTAGGTGTAAAGCTACTTGGCAATAAATCCTTTCTGATTCTGATTTAAAACCCTGAGAAAGTGGAAGAGAGTTTACAACTGATGTAAATCCTGACATCGCAAATCTAGAAACTGGCCAAGACGTGTTCCAAAGTCTCGCTTCGGTCACATCTGGAAATATCAGACTCAAACTTCCCTAAATAAACACATGAGAATTTATATTTGTCTCGTAAGTAATAAGTATTATTCCTCTCAGTCAGTTAGAGACTTCTCGGGATCTCAGGAATGTACGAACAAACGGAAAAGAGGTTGAACAGGTGGGGAGGAAGAAGATATAGAAAATAGCTCATGGATGTGTGGGAGCAGTTTGAACTCACCAGTGTGACAGGCTCCGCCCAGCCATCCCTCCGGACAGCTGCAGATTCCTGGAGCCACACAGACCCCCCCGTTCCTGCAGCCTTGAGGACAACTCGCTGCAGGAGAAGAACAAATGACAAGAGACATTCTCAGCAAGTCAGGAACCACGTTGGAGTCAGATACCGATGAAGACGAGCGCTGGAACCTCCTTAAATCGCTGTGTCATATGGAGTTGGAATAGAATTGTGTTCTGTGAATGTTCTGCTTCCATCTAGATGCTGTACATTTGCAAAACCGAATTTAATTTACTGCCCAAACCGGCTTGATTATCATGAATAAGCTATAACATGCCGTTAATAACCATTACCACAGATAGATGTTTATGAGGAAGAGCGTTAGAAATGTGTGAGTGGGCTGATTCTGACGAGGAGCTGCAGCTGAGACACAGGCTCCATTCAGACACTTTGACCCTCGGTGTTAACGGGGTAATTAGATACGGATATAAACAGACCCTCTTGGCATTTGGAGCCGCTCCAGCTCGAGGGGCAGATGCACTTGGCCACTCCGTTAACAGCAGTGCACTCCCCTCCGTTCCAGCATCCTCCATCACACGTCACTGCACAGAGACAAACATACAGATCACACCCGTCAGCAGGGAGGTGGATAACAGACTCATGTCCTCAAGTGTCTTTAAGCAGGATTCACTTCATATTTTACCATTTTTTGATTAGAAATTGGTCCTTGTTTGACTTGCGAGCCCTTAAATGAAGCAAAGACTCTTTGTCATTAGTTGCAAATGCCTCCCAGTAGTTATTAGATTTGATTTTAATTTTCAAACCACTAGGAGATCAAATTATCACAAATCAAAAATAAAGGAAGTCTGGAGAAGATAACATAATTTGTGAATTTCTTTCTGGTTTCTGTCCAGGACCTTCCAGATTTATTTTACGACCCAATCAGACAGATGAATTTAGAATGAATCCATGACAACTTCCAAATCCCACGCCCACTGTTTCATTCACCCCTTATAAACCTTTGTACCTTTGTGACAGTATCTTCCTCCGAATCCTGGGGGACATCTGCATTTTCCAGGGCGAAGACAGTCCCCCCCGTTCTTACATTTGGGAAAACAGTTGGCTGCAGTCACACAAGAACACATGGGATATTTACACTGCTGGTTAGAGTCTGGTGGGGGGGGAGTTTCAGTCACAGAGTATTTATGACATTTTTTTAAAGGCATATTATTATTATTATATATTTTTGGCAGATTCTGCAGAAGGTTTAGTGACGAACACAAGTAAATATTCAACAGTCTTTCTATGTCTTTTAATAATTATGTTCACATCAAGGTAGAGCCAGGTTTGACCTGATTGAGCAGTAAATTCATGTTTGTTGCATTAAAACAGACTTTAAGTGGGAAGCATATGATGTAGAACTGCAGGGATTAGTCACCTACTAACATGTATTAAACACTGTATTAATATTCACTTCTTTCAGTCATTTTCAAGCAAAAAAAAAACAAACATTTGCCGCATCCAACTTCTCAAATTAAATAATTTGCTGCTTCTCTTTGTTTTATGTGATTATAAACTGAACACATTTGGATTTTTGGACAATAATTAAGTCAAACAATCCACCTGGAGATTCCAGATAAAACACTTAAGGAGTAATAAGGATAAATGTTTTTTCATGCACTCTCAAGTTTGATAGTCTACAAATAAAGTTAGTTTACAAGTGATGGAATATAAACTCAATATTACATTGAAAAGTTTGTTCCTGTACTATTCCTGAATCTATATTCTCCTGACGACCAAAGTAAGTAAGTACAGTTACACCTTCAGAATAAAACCATATTTACACTTTATCACAGTTTTCTACCAGCACAGGGCTCACATTTAGAATTATGTTTTTTAAATCACATTATAAGTATTTGTATTAGATGTGAATCCTCACCGAACTGGCAGGTCTCCCCCTCGTAGCCTGTGGCGCAGAAGCATGTGTGGTTGCGGATGCAGACCCCGGCGTGTTGGCACGGAGGGTCGCACTTCGCTTTGGGGTCGAACACGAATCCGAGCGCGACCCCCCGCGGAGCGTCCGAGCCCGCGGAGCAGACACCGACCACGGCCAGGAGGAGGAGGAGCGGCCCGCAGAGACCCACGGAGCCCATGATGGAGGTGTCCGAGCCGGGAAGAGAGGGAGAGGAAGAGAGAGGAGGGAGAGAAGGAGAGAGAGAAGGAGAGAGGTGGAGGAGAAAGGACCGAGAGTTCTCCACTTCACCCCGGAGGCTTCAGGAGGGGAAAGGGCGACACCTGCAGGTCAGAGCCGGGGGGAGGTGGAGGTGAGGCGGGGCGGGAACAGGGTCCTGTGGAGGAGGGAGGTTATGGAGGAGGTGAAGGAAGTGGAGGTGGAGGTGGAGGTGGAGGGAGGTGAAGGAAGTGGAGGTGGAGGTGGATGGAGGTGTAGGAGGTGAAGGAGGTGGAGGTGAAGGAGGTGGAGGTGGATGTGAAGGAGGTGAAGGAGGTGAAGGAGGTGAAGGGGGTGAAGGAGGTGATGGAGATGATGGAGGTGGAGGAGGTGATGGAGGTGGAGGAGATGAAGGAGGTGGAGGTGGAGGTGGATGGTGGTGTAGGAGGTGGAGGTGAAGGAGGTGGAGGTGGATGTGATGGAGATGATGGAGGTGGAGGAGGTGGAGGAGGTGAAGGAGGTGGTGGAGGTAGAGGAGGTGATGGAGGTGGGGGAGGTGAAGGAGGTGGAGGTGGAGGTGGATGGAGTTGTAGGAGGTGATGGAGGTGATGGAGGTGAAGGGGGTGAAGGAGGTGATGGAGATGATGGAGGTGGAGGAGGTGGAGGAGGTGAAAGAGGTGGTGGAGGTAGAGGAGGTGATGGAGGTGGAGGAGGTGAAGGAGGTGGAGGAGGAGGTGAAGGAGGTGAAGGAGGTGATGGAGGTGATGGAGGTGATGGAGATGATGGAGGTGGAGTAGGTGGAGGAGGTGAAGGAGGTGGTGGAGGTAGAGGAGGTGAAGGAGGTGGAGGTGATGGAGGTGGAGGAGGTGATGGAGGTGGAGGGAGGTGGTGGAGGTGATGGAGGTGATGGAGGTGATGGAGGTGGAGGTGTATACATGGCCTCCTGTTATTTACACTAAACTTAGCTTCGGCTAAAACAGTCAAAACTTAGCATAACAGACAAACTTTTGAAAACTATTCGTAGTCTTACATTACAGGTCCTTTATTTATTATTATTGACTATTAATTTGATTTCCACACAAGTAAAAGTAAATTATGTATATCATATGTAGCCTATGTTTTTTTATCAAAAGCAAAGTTGGCTACTTTTTCAGTGTATTACTCATAACTTGCTCATATTAAATATTTATATAATAGTATTCAGAGGTGTAAAGTAACGAATTACATTTACTCACGTTACTGTAATTGAGTAGTTTTTTCGTGTACTTTTTTTCATTTTACTTGTACTTAAGTAAAATTTCATCAAAGTAAAGTTACTTTTACTTGAGTACAATATTTCCGTACTTTTTACACCTCTGATAGTATTGAGAGGTGACACAGATATTTCACCTCACTATTGTTCACTTGTTACAGAAGATTTTAATATAAAGTCTTTGAGAGTATTTTCGTTTATGTAATTCTGCAGATTATTCTTATTTAGACAGGTTTTGAGATTATTCCTTGAAATCACTTTTATTTATCCATATAGCGAGCAGCATTAAGCATAACGTGGAAGTGTATTCTATTCAGTAAGTGAGACCTGGTTTAAGACATGTGTTCATATAGCACACATGTGGAAAAGCCATTTCCTTTTACATGGTTCCACGAGGTGCTGGGTCTATATGAGCTGTGGGGTGGGAGGGAAGTTTCTGCTTTAATGGGAATAACACGACCAGCAGCGGATGTGTCTTCTCCCAGAGCCGCTCTCCAGTTAAACCCAGGGGCTGGAGGGAAAGTGGTTTTCCATACGAGCCAGTTTTTCTTCTGCTCCACAAAATATCCAACTTTTGTCATTTTTCCCGAGCTCTTAATGTGCCATCATGTACAAAGACAAGTTCATCCAAACAGCATCAGCCTGTAACTTCTAACTTCCATCAGGCAAGACTTCAAATCACTTCTCCGGCTCTTTCATCCTGAGCCACTGCTGCAGAGAAGCAGCTTCAGAGGCTGGAATAACAAAATCTGTTCAATCTGTTGGATCGAGTGCAGCACACAAACAAACAGAGGGGAGAACCGGTTTGTTGAGTCCAGTCTTGGCAGAGAGACGAAGCTTTAAACTCACTTTCCAGGAAGCTTGGATGGAGATAGATCGACTCTGTGACTTCACAGTGTAGATCCAAAACAAGTGACCAGGCAGGGAAGCAGGGAAACAGAATACTATCATATTTATGAACAACAAAAGGTGCAAAAATAGAAATTTGATGGATAATGCTGATACAAATGACATACTTCCTATTTTGTGTCATACAATAAAACTTTCATCGAAATAATATGCATCGTGTGGAACTTGAAATACAGCAAGTAAAATACCTTCCTCCAGATACAGACGGAGAAGTTTGTTCAGTGGTTGTGGATGTGATGGTTTTGTATTTTTGTGTATTTTTCTTCCTCTCGTCCAAACCACTGACCTGGATCTTTAGAGAGGAAGTGAACTGGAGCTTTAGAGAGGAAGTGAACTGGAGCTTTAGAGAGGAAGTGAACTGGAGCTTTAGAGAGGAAGTGAACTGGATCTTTAGAGAGGAAGTGAACTGGATCTTTAGAGAGGAAGTGAACTGGAGCTTTAGAGAGGAAGTGAACTGGAGCTTTAGAGAGGAAGTGAACTGGATCTTTAGAGAGGAAGTGAACTGGATCTTTAGAGAGGAAGTGAACTGGAGCTTTAGAGAGGAAGTGAACTGGAGCTCTAACGAGTCCAGCAGATGTGATCACAGAGGAAACGTTTTGTGCTTTTAGCTCCAGCAGCTCGAGTCTGTGCAGAGTAACACAGGGACTTACAGTTCAATACGGTCTGGATGATGTACAGCAAGTGGATTCATATAAAAAATACAGATTTGGAAACAACATTTTGTGATGTGTATTGTTTGATATGTAACAATAGATGGCGACTTTTATTTCTTACTGACAACAGCTATGAAAACCAGGTCTAACTGTTTTTTTTTATATAATTAAATGAAAAGTCTAAATAAATCAGATGTGGCTCATCGGTGTGTGGATATTTACTGGATTACACCACTAGATAATATCAATGGTTTCTTGATGCTAATGAACTGGAGTTTGTTGGTTGTTTTGCCCTCTAGTGGTGAGTCAGTGGTTGTTGTTCTGTCCATTTATTCAACAGTTTAATCCATAGCAGATTATCTGGTTAATGTCTCTGTGTCCCTCTGATTATTGGTCCACTATCACCGTCTGGTATCCGAGAAAAGTAATAAAATACAGTTACTCAAGTAGTATTCTCAGGTATTTGTACTATTTCATAGTTATTACTTTGCTGCACTGCATTTCAGATTCTTTTTGATGTCATGACTGTTACACAACTGTAGTTGCTTTTAAATTCTAGATTTTAGGAAAAAATATAAGCTCATAAACGTGGATTACATTTTTTATTCATAATTATTGTAATTATCTGACGGATATGTAAGTAATTATATATTTAAACAACAGTGAAATGACTTTGAACTCTCAGTTTTTCAGCTCTTCATCAGGACATGAATGATGTGTAAAGAGGATATTACAAAAACACACAAGAAACTGAGCAGACCGACAGTGGATCATGATTTTATTTTCAGCTTCATGCATTAAGAAGAAGAAAAACATTGAGGTGATGTTAAGCAGTGTCTGTTAGGAAACATCAGGCAGGGTTGGAAGCGACGGTTACAGTTTTCTCACGCTGACTAGAAATCATATTTACAGCCAGTATAACCAGTGTGATAACTCAGACCAGCAACTTGGATGGAGGGAACCACATGTGAGGGATTCCTCTCCCAGCACAGACAGAAGTGCAATAGATATGTTCAGCGTTACAGAGCTACAGACTCCTTCTGTCAGTAGAAGTCATTAAATCATTTAAATCATCAGCCAAGCCAAACAACACCACGTTATAAAAGTGACAGACAGAAGCCATGAATTAAAAACCAGCACTCATAACAAAATACGATCAGATAAGAGATTCAGATTGGATTAATACAGCAAGGAAAACCAAATTAAAACTTGTTAATAGGAAAAAGTTATTACCAGACCGAACACAGCTCTGGAAATTAATTTTTTTTTAAAAGCAAACCAGAAGGAAAGTATATATTTCATATTTACACATCCTTGAATTGAATCGTCCACTGTCATGCTCCCACATTTCCTTTGAGATTGAAAATATCCTCCCTTTTAAAAATAAACGTTTTTTTTTCTTGAATGTAAATGTGATGACTTCACAATTGTCACATTTGCTTTAAAATTACCCTCTTAAAACATAAAAATAACTGCTATTACTGTTAGTAGTAGCGGTACTGCATGTACTCAAGCTGAAAACAAAGGTAAAACGAATGATAAAGACGACACCTCAAACATATTGCACTATTACAATACCAAGAATTTAATTGTACTGGAAAGAATAGAGATAAAACTGCAGCAGGAAGGAATGATGAAAAGAGGGCAGAAGAAAGTGGTTCTATACTGTGCCCCCCCCAAAAAAAGTTGAGTCCCTCTCACATGGTTATTCTTTATCAAAAGGAGGTTGAGAATATAAGGTGGGCGACAACAATCACAGCATTCCTGTCACATTCATTCAACATTCTTATCACTCTCTGTAGATAAGGAATGGGTCTAAAGTGCAATCGGATCTGAAACCACTGGAATCCCCTCCACTGATGTGAATATTAAACTACATCGTTTGAAAAGTAACACACAATATCTCCTCTCAACATCATATCTGACGTGCGGATGGGGAAAGAAACAGTGGTTGGGAATTTTAAAAATGGATGAGCCACTGGGACAAATTTAAGAAATGATATGATGCTGTCCTGTAATCCGTTGACACTGTGCAAGAAGTCAAACCAGTCTATCTCCGAGGAGCTTAGTTACAGCAGGGTGTGACACCGGGGGGGGGGGGGGGGGGGTCTCTCGCTGGCCCTTACTTCTGGTAGACCTGCACATGCCCGTGCAAGGAGGTGGTGTTCCCACCGCAGTCCACATACTGGTACATCTCCTGGGAGACCTGCTCCGCGTGTCCGAAGTACGTGGTCGTCACGGTTACCCTGAAAAAAATAACCATACAGTCAACGAGTGAACAGATAAACAACAGAAGGAAATGTGCTGAGTCATAGAGGAAGATCGTCTCTTTAGTCGGTTTAACTCTTGGTTTATGAATGTGAGCTTATGAGGTATTTTGTGTGTTTGTTAGCAAGATTACACAAAAAACTACTGGACAGATTACCAGGAAACTTGGTGGGAAGCTGTGGTGTGAGTCAGCAATTGTTGGTGCAGATGTTGGTCTTTAACATGATAAAATAACTCACAAAACCTAATAACTTATTTAAAATGTCATACTTACTGCATCATGACCACTATGTTGTGGACTTTAATGGTTGGCATAGTGCAGTAGTCACTGTAAGAACAGAGATTAAGATTAAACATGATTATCGTTAAAATCGTGCAAAGTTTCAATAGTTAATTATTTAGGACTTTTATGTAAAAATACTTACAACATATAACTCATCTCATCAGCAATGGTGGTTGGGACTGTGTAGTCGATCTGCAAGGAGACAATTTATTAAACATTTGATTAAGACAAATAGCAACATATTGAACATTTAATCAAAATATCACAAATGTGTTTTTTGTTAATATCTGTTAAATCAATTGGAAGTAGTGAGAGATGGTAACAAGATTTGTAACGTGACTAGTCTGAAGGAGACGGAGGATTTAATGATCTTTAAAACATCTGTTTGAAGTCTGGATTTTATAGAAATATCATATTATTTTACAGTCTGAGAGTCAAGTGGGAC
Organism: Limanda limanda; assembly: GCF_963576545.1. Classification (NCBI taxonomy): domain Eukaryota; kingdom Metazoa; phylum Chordata; class Actinopteri; order Pleuronectiformes; family Pleuronectidae; genus Limanda; species Limanda limanda. The sequence continues at coordinate 2,637,638 of NC_083646.1, read as the reverse complement.
GAGGTTTGCTTGGTTTTGTGTAACAACGAGCTGCTGTGTGGGTTTCACAAGATTCAGTCATATGTTCAGTGGATCAGACGTTTACTTCCTTCAGTTCCATGAAACCGAGACAGAAAGAATCTGTTTTCTCTGTGTGTGTGTGTCTGTGTGTAGTAAGTGTGTAGTTAGTGTTTCAACCCACCTGCTGTTCATCCAGTGGAATGATCACCGTGCTGTTGCTGAACTTGGCCTTGCCGATCACCGTCTTGGAGAACTGCACTTGGGCCGTGATGTTGGTCACGGAGATGGCGTAGTAGTTGTTATTGGTGATGTTCAGAGTGTTCTGTGGAAAGAGGGAAATAAGGTTTTAGACTCTGGCAGTGGAATATAAGGATGAAAGTGAGAAGCAGAAACAAGCTATAGACACAACACTGTCATTATTATCACATTTTGGCTATATTTGATGAACTGGTCTTCAAACAGTGGCTTAAATACACATGTAGAAGACACAGAGCATCATTATTAATCATTTTCGGTCATGTTTATGGTCATTTAGATAGATAGATAGATAGATAGATAGATAGATAGATAGATAGATAGATAGATAGATAGATAGATAGATAGATAGATAGATAGATAGATAGATGGATAGATGGATAGATGGATAGATAGATAGATGGATAGATGGATAGATGGATAGATGGATAGATAGATAGATAGATAGATAGATAGATAGATAGATAGATAGATGGATAGATGGATAGATGGATAGATGGATAGATGGATAGATAGATAGATAGATAGATAGATAGATAGATAGATAGATAGATAGATAGATAGATAGATAGATAGATAGATAGATAGATAGATAGATGGATAGATGGATAGATGGATAGATAGATAGATAGATAGATGGATAGATGGATAGATGGATAGATAGATAGATAGATAGATAGATAGATAGATAGATAGATAGATAGATAGATAGATAGATAGATAGATAGATAGATAGATAGATAGATAGATAGATAGATTACTTTATTCATCCCCGAAGGGAAATTAAGTCGTCATAGCAGCCGGTATATTTGAATATAATAAAATACAATACAATAGAATAAAATAAAAAATATTGAGGTAGAAAGAATAAAAACAGAAACACAAGATAAATAGGTAGATAAGGTGCAGTGGCAAGATGATGGTAATAGTACTGATGATATGATGGTAATGTTATTGTTAGACAGTATATAAAAATAGTACAGTATATATAGTATATAATATAACATAATATATATTTATATATGATAGTAATTATACCAATATAATAGCAGTATATAGTAGTAATGGCAGCAACAGTATATATAATAATAGTAAATATAATAATAATAAGAGAATCTAAGTCCAACTTTCACTCTCTCTAATCTCTCCATGAATCCATGAGGGAAACATTTAGCTTTTAAATAACTTGATCATGTAAAAACAGGGTGAGAAATCATGACATCTGACTTGTCAACACATGTCGGACCCCGACACCTTTACACCCGGATCACTACTCCACACCACAGGTTCCGAATGACATCAGAAGCACAAGATGGCGGCGCCCATGTCCTGGATGTTTTGGCTTAATTTTTTATACATTTGGAGGAAATGCACATGTGTTGCTCATCTTTACTTACAGAATATGGTTTTGTTTTAACCAGTTTAACTTATTTGCAAAGACCCGTCAGCAAGCTGTGACTTGTTATGCACCACCACATGGTTGTAGTCAGTGGTCAGAGTTTGGGTTAGCTTGTTATTTGCTAATCGACAAATAAGAAATAGGGTTATAGATAAATTACAATTCTCTCCAGGACGTGTGACACCATCAGTCTCGAGCCCTGAGTTGAGTTTTTTGTGATCCCCATGAAATGCAGCATTGTGTTGTAAAACTACACAATCTTACTGTAATGTTGAGATAGACGATCCTCTTGTCCTGGTCGTAGGAGACGTAGGCCGACTTCACGCCCACGTAGGAAACATCGATGGACCGAGGGAAGAGGAAGAAAACAGCCAGACCCGACAGCAGCAGGCACAGAGCCACGGAGATTGTGACATATCGTTTTCTGCGGGACGGAGAGGAAACAGAACCTGAAACCAGCTGATGACCTCAAAGTCTGGCACGCGACTGTGTGTGCTCACGCAGTTTCATCACACAGCTGCTCTCACGGTATAGATCTGTAGAAAGGGACAGTGACTTACGTCCGGCTGGGCCGGAGCCGCTGGTCGCTGTACGGAATCAGAGCCACCAGCTGATTCTCTTGACCTGTGGAGGTATTCCACAAAAAGAGAAACTATCACTTTACTATCAATGATTTATTCTTAACCACTTTGTGTATTGATGAATCAGATCCTGGGCTTGATGATTTGTAACACCAGTACAATAGCAGAAAAAAAAAAAGAATGTGTAGACTCCAGATAAAGGACAATGGAGGTTTCATATTTAAATAAGTCTTAACTTTATCTTTAAAATTTGGAAAACACCTTTATTCTTTTTGCTCGTTATTATGATGGGTTTTCTGTTTTATAGACATAAAGGTCTGAAGATCTATATATTCGTAGCACAGTATTATATATAGAAATAGATGCAATGAGATTTTGATTTCTTCTTCATGTGAACACATTTAAATACACAAAGTTGTAGCAACTTTCACTCATATTCAGAGTAAAATGATGAATTGAATGTAAAAGTTGAGCTGTTTTGCTGCATTAAACAACTGTAAGAGGCCTCTACACTTGTACAAATGAAACTTTAACTTGTTAACACTTATCACATGAGATATTTTGCCTCTTTAAATACCTTTATTATAAAGAATCAAACTCTGACCCTGGTTTTGTACATATCAACATGTGTCTTGTAGTTTTCTGTCCTCATGTCACAGAATCTTTCAGAGTGAATCTGGGGTTTTTAAGAACACAACTCTTCATAAAGTCTTAAAACTGATAATGGTTGAAAGATAAGATTGCGTCTCTTATCCCACGGCCGGGAGGTTTGCCACGTTCCAGCAGTGGGAGAGAAAGTAAAGATAAGAAGCTTCAGGGAAGAGATTTGTTGTTTGATTGTTTGTCAGATCGTTTGTGCTTGTGATAATCTAGATTAGGGATGGGGGGGAAAATCGATTCAGTTACAAATCGCGATTCTTGTGAATGACGATTTTAAATCGATATGCTGCCTCCCAAATCGATTTTAAAACATAATTATTGGTTTATACCTGGGGGGATATATGGGGGGAGCAACATCACCCCAGAGCATGTTGACCAGCTCTTGTTTTTGCACAAGAATCTAAACATACCCAAGCACTAGCTTTGCATCGCCTACATGCAAACAACAATAGCCTACTTTTTGTTTATTTCAAAGTTTATATTTTAAGTAAACTTTTATCCATTCTATTTAATTTACCTTTTATTTAATGTTTAAAAGTAGCCTAAGTGGCATACATGTCTTAATCTGTCAGTTTGTGTGCAGTTGACAGGGGCTATACAATAATAGGGCACATTTTTATTTATTTTCTCTATTGGCTGCCCGGCAGTTATTAAGTTAATGTTAATATTTGAAATAAAACTGGTAAAGCTCTAAGTGAATTTGACTGTGTTGTATTTGAAGGTATGATTCAACATTTTTCCATGCTCCAGAAATCCCAGGAAATCGTAATATCGAATCGCAATACTTACAGAATCGCAATGCCCACAGAAATCGCAATACATATCGTATCACCATCTAAGTATCGTGATAGTATCGTATCGGGAGGTCCCTGCAGATTCCCGTCCCTAAACTAGATTAGACGTGAACCAGCTCACATCTGGAAGGTTTTTACCTCGTGGGATTCGGCCGGTGCCCTGACAGGTGGGGCAGGTCACGCTGTCCCGGCCGGTGAACTCCACGTACGGGAACTGGGACACGTCTCCATTTTTGCCGTCCTCCTCCTCGCCGGCGCTCGTCAGCGCGTCCTGACTCTCGCCCTTGAGTTTGGCCAAGTGTGACTGGGACTTGCCCATTGCTGCAGCTGTCTGTGCACAACACGAAAAGATGGCGTGAGTAGAGAGGAAGAGAGAGGAAGAGAGAGGAAGAGAGAGGAGCAGCAGGACGTGCTGACCAATCACGTGCGTAAAATTGGACCTGGATAGATTCTAAGAAACTAATCAACTGTGGTGAACTTTGCAAGACCTGAAAACATCCCCTGTTATACCTCGTTAACAATTCTGTCATAACTCTATTGACCTTGTAAGTGGGCTGAGGAACAGATGATAGAATTCAACCGATGCTTAATTTCTCTACGATTTAATCCTGGTACTTGTGTAGTATCCTTCAAATTCATGTTTTCTAGTTTAACTAACAGGAATTAAAAGTGAATATGGTGAATTGATTATCACATCTCTAGTATCACCATAATATTCGTCAATATAAATACAATTTAAATAATAAAGAAAATCAAGTCTTAGAAAACACACATAGATTATTTTTGTGCCTTTATCCATCTGTTCATTAACAATAATACTGGATAAGAAATGGATTAAACCAACTTGTAGTAACATTATGCTTCTGCAGTGGTTAAATTACCTGTAGTATTCAGAGTTAGAAAGTTAATACTGTCTCATAGATTCACAAGCTGCCCAATGTATATGCAAAATTAGACTGAGGTACACATTGATATATTAGTAATCATAATGTAGTAATATGGACTATTCTGAAATTACTACTTTTAGTTTAGTTTGAAGTATATTTGGTATACTTGTACATGTGGCGCTGCAATGATTCTCTAATCAGTCAATCAACAGGACGTTCGTCTTAATGGAATAATTGTTTTATTATTTAATAAACCTTCCTTTCCTTGTACTCAAATATTGATCTACAATCTTGAGGTACTTGTACTTTACTCGACTACATTTCTATGAGGAAATACTATATTTCTTAAACCTGTAAAAACTTCTCATGAACACACTACTTTGACATTTAAATTACTGATCGCAGATTATTGAGTTTCAATGTATTTCTACTACAGTGACTCTCACTTCTCAGATGCAATAATGAATCACTTAAAATACTTTAACTGCATATTACTGATGCTACTCAGGCACTTCTGCAGTAAATGGGATCATGACAGTGGAATAATTGTTTTTATTATTTAATAAACCTTCCTTTCCTTGTACTCAAATATTTATCTACAATCTTGAGGTACTTGTACTTTACTCGACTACATTTCTATGTGGAAATACTATATTTCTTAAACCTGTAAAAACTTCTCATGAACACACTACTTTGACATATAAGTACCTGATGGCAGATTATTGAGTTTTGGTGTATTTCTACTACAGTGACTCTCACTTTTCAGATGCAATAATGAATCATTTAAAATACTTTAACTGCATATTACTAATGCTACTCAGGCACTTCTGCAGTAAATGGGATCATGACAGTGGAATAATTGTTTTTATTATTTAATAAACCTTCCTTTCCTTGTACTCAAATATTGATCTACAATCTTGAGGTACTTCTACTTTACTCGACTACATTTCTATGAGGAAATACTATATTTCTTAAACCTGTAAAAACTTCTCATGAACACACTACTTGGTCATATAAGTACCTGATGGCAGATTATTGAGTTTTGGTGTATTTCTACTACAGTGACTCTCACTTTTCAGATGCAATACTGAATCATTTAAAATACTTTAACTGCATATTACTAAAATATACTAAAGTAAAATACTTTTACTGCATATTACTGATGCTACTCAGGCTCTTCTGCAGTAATGGGATCATGACAGCAGGATTTGCAGTGGGGATGGATTCTTCTGGATCCCTGGTGGTGGTGCTGGTGCTGGTGGTGTTACTGGGTGTTAGGCCCCTGCAGCAGCTGATGCTAACAGCTAACAGTACACAATGTGAGCAGACCAACACACAGATCATAATGAGAGTGTCTGTGATGTGAAAGCACACATTGAGCAGGATGTGTGTCTGTGTTGTGTGTCCGTGTCCCTGAACACAACACGGATCACACAGCTCACACCGCCATGCTGCTGCTGAGTCTCAGCCGGGAACACGACGTCCCAGCCGGGGGAACACGACCTCCACACCCCGCTCTCTGCCTCCATGACCACCAACGAACCATGCATTTATTTATTATATGATTCTATTATCCTCCGAGAACTGTTTCCAGAGTAAATCCGGTATTTTTTAATCTGGATTTGACGTGAATCCTCGGAGGCTTTGCGCAGATCGGATGTGTCAGCAGCGAGTGAAGCAACACACAGCTCTATGGTTCATCTTATTTATCTTTATCTTTATTTATCATCTCACCTGGTTTATCTTTTATTTCGTCTCTGTTTCCATTCGACTCGTCTCCTCCGCTTTGTTATGGTTGTTTCTCCCGAGGACTGAAGCCCCGCCCCCTCCGCTGCTGATTGGACGGGCTGGTGGGAGAGGGAGGGTCCGTGGTGTCCAGACTCCAGCTCAACGTCACTGACACACACACACACACTGACACACACACACACACTGACATACACACACACACTGACACACACACACTGACACACACTGACACACACACTGACACACACACTGACACACACACTGACACACACTGACACACACACTGACACACACACGCACACACACACTGTCACACAAACACTGACACGCACACTGACACACAAACACTGGCACGCACACTGACACGCACATAATGTTACAACACAGTCTGCAGACACACACACACACACACACACACACACTATGTAATGTTACAGCAACACACTGGTGTTTAAGATAACACAGTGGTATGACATCACACTGAGCACAACATGTACCCTCCTGATTCATACTTTTACTTGAGTAAAAAATACTAATAAAGCTGCAAAATTCTAAACTTTAAAGTGCAATCAGATAAAAAGATGCTTTAAGTAACTAAAGTAAAGTAAAAGTACCAGTTAGGCAGAGTCCCTTCTTTTAGTACCTATAGTAAAAAATACAAGTACAAGTCCTGTCTTCAAAATCAGTAAAAGTACAACAACATAAGTACACTTAATTTATCAAATATAAGTACTTGTTAGACCGAGTCACCTCTTTCAGTGAATACTATTAGAAATGTGCCTTTATTTACTCAAGTCAAAATTCTTTATTACAAGTAGAAATTCTTAATTAAAATATTCACTTGGGCAAAAAGTACAATCACATAAATACACTTTCTTACTGAAGTATCAAGAGTAAAGGTGAAGTTGGTGTACTTAATAGGCTGCCACATGTTTATGAATATAACAATAACGAGTTGTCCGATTTATTGTAGTAATATACTCTGTTTCAAGTAAAAACTCTGTTCTCCGAATGTCACTTTGATGTATAATTCATATAAATACATGTAAAGTAAGAAAAGTATTTTATTCTAAAGACGTGCAATTAAGATGGTCTGAATTAAATTAGTTAACTAATTGAAATATTTGATTTTAAGGCCACTGGCGTCAGGACAGCATCATAAATAAAAAAAAGACATTTATAGCTGTAAACAAGATATTGAATATACAATAAAAACACTATGAGTCCTTCTCCTCAGAGCAACTGGACAGAGCTGTCACACATACTGGGATCCAGACGACCTTCATGATGTGTGTTGGTGGCACTTCCTGGAAAAGTCTCCTCAGCTGACAGACAGATGTCAGAGAAGTTCCTGCCGTGTCCAAGTTTTCCCACAACCGCTGCATTGTCACCATTAATCAGCAGGAATTTGCCGTGTTATTAGATTACACTGGTCAAAACAGACGCTCCTCTGTGGAAACTGTCCCAGAGGATTAAACCACTGGCGTATAAACAGAACAGTTAACGTTTCATTTGGACAGTTATTTGTTTTGCTCTCACTACTTTAAACCAACGTTTGGGGACAAGGGTATTTTTCTAACCTTAATATCTTATCTCACGAAAAATATTACAGTGAAATATTTCACCTCCAGGAAGGTGAATCCTATTGTGGACTAAGTAAATGTTTATTTGATAAAACACCTTTCACAAAGCAAAGTCACAAAGTGCTTCACACAAAGCAAAGTGGATAAAGATAAACACACATTTGGGAAACTAAACAGTAGGAAACCAGACAGAGGACATTTTGAATAAACACGTTTTCAGTTCCTTTTTGAAGGCTTCCACAGATCAAATTGCAATTAAATATTTATTTTCCTCCTCCCCACACATGGCACCATTCTTACTTATCTTCTGCTTTTTTATTTTCGGTTGTTTCATGCCATCTCAACTTCCTGAAATTTGTCCCAAGGTCTGAATTATGCAAATACATGTTTTCACTCTGCAAACGATCCAAACCAAGGTTCAGTTGGATCCGGATAGAGAACAATTCTTTAGATTCGACTAAAACTTGGTTTGAGACACATTTCACACCTGTTTTCCTGGTTCAGACTAAACTATAAAGTCCAGAACCAACAAGGTAGATAACACAGAAAGAGATAAAGACCCAGTAGACAATAGTAATATCCATGTTGTCTCCAGCAGCCAGAGGATGGCAGTGTGGTGCCACGTGTGAGTGTCTCACTCAGCAGCACCGAGCCAGAGAATCCTCTCGACGACAACATCAAATTATAGCAATAATAGATTTATTTCAGTCGGTTTAATCTCCGTGTATCGGAGCAGCCACTCTGAATAATGCATAGCCTGGCAAGCCGAGGGAGAAGTACACTTAGAAAAAAGCTAATCGAAGCAATAAACTGTAATGCCTGAACACTGACCCGGGTCAGGGAAACACTGGCAAATATCAATTATTGTTTGTTTTGAGTGCCAGCTGGATCTTGTTTCAATATTTAAGACCAAGGATATGGGTTCTGTATTTTTTCTTAATACTTTTACTGTGATTGTTAAAGTCACTTATGAGTCGTTGTGTGCAGCGACCATCTGACGGGAACATTAAAAAATGTGCTAGAAATAAATAGCAAGTGCTTTTTGACGGTGGTTGGTTTTAACAATAACCGACTTGGCATCGGCAGCAGGTTTGTTAGAACGCCAGCGCTAAATGACCGACTTCAACAGTGGGCCTGAAGATCCCCTTAAATAGGGATTTGCTACTTTAGAGGAAAAATATGTTTTTAATTAGGTGCACTCACAGTGTTTTCTTAATATTTTATGACCAATATATATATATATATTCTGTGAATTTCCTTTAATGAACAGTGAACGAAGCGGAATGTGTGTGTCCTCCAAAAGACTGAGGGTGCAGATCCGCTGCCGCTGATTCAAGGCTTTGGGATCGGAGCATTTCCTCTTCAATTATTTACTGGGCTGGAAATTACCATGAGCTACGTCCAAGCGGGTGGTGCTGGATTTGTTACTCTGCAATTTGGAAAGTTACCAGCCATTGTTCAGAGCTCCGGTTGCAGCATCTGAAGGAGACATTCACTTTGTTTTCTGTGATCTGATCTGAACCATTGTGGGGAAGTTTTCCTGTTTTGTTAATCTTTCTTAACACTCTGGGTTTTTGAAATGTTGGTTTCCATTTCCTGGTGTGTGAAGCAAACAGGGTCGACGGTGCTGTTGCTTTGCTCTGGTGGAAATTCCAGTTCTTGTTGAAATGGTCTTTTCACCTATTTCCACTTTGTTGTTGGTTGTTGTTTTTTGTGTTGTTTTTCAACACAAACATTACCAAATGGTTCTGCATAACAGATGGGACGTTGGCCAATAATTAAACCATTAATGTTTGGCACAGATCTACATAAAGAGGCAGAGTTTTTAATCGATAAACATTTCTCTCCTGAAAACCACAACACTTTGTGTGTTGTTATTGTTTCTTGCACTTGGTTTTTGCATCACATTCTAACAACAAACCAAACAGTGTCTTTCTTTAGAGAAGACAGACGTCCTAGTGAATCCATCCCCAGAGAATCCATCCCTAGAAGAAAATACGCAATGTCAACGTATATACTTCGTTCTTGCCTGTGGGCAAATGGCTTCACTTCCTGTCCTGCTTATCCACACAGTACTCTGTCTTCCCTCATCTCACAGCCCCCCCCCCCCTGTCTGTGCAACTCACAGCACCAGTGCATCGGTTGTAGTACACAGAGAGGACTAATTCATTTTGAGGCAGACGCATGAAAACGCCTCAGCTCTCCAGTCTGAGGAGGTGGAGGTGAGAAGTGGCGGCGCTGGTCCAGTCGGAGTCTGTGTAAGGAATCCGCCTGCGTGTTCACGATAAGAGGGAGCGACTGGCGAGGACACGTCAGCCTACTTCAGGTGTCAGCACTTCAAACCAGAGGCTCGGCTTCTCAGGGAATGTGTAAAACTCCACATTGCAGAGGTGAAGTGGAGGATATTCAGATTTTGTAATATCTGAAAGAGGAATGAATCCTTGCAGCGGAGACTGACTGGATTCCTGCTCTTGAATTCCTGCGGCTGTTTTCTTCCCGTGGCTCACGAGAGCATCCACTTTATATTTAATTGACAAGCCTCTCATGGTACATTACGGCAATTTACAGCAGTGCAGCAAAGGGCCACTCGAGTTATTAGACATGATCAGACATATAATACCAAATACCACCGAGCTTATTTGACGTGATTAGAAATTACTGAGCTTCATTGAGAGGCGATCACATATCAGTCCCAGTCGTGAGATGTTGGACGGTGATAAACTGCAGTGACTGAGCTCTTACATCCCATAATAACATCCTTGTAAGTGAATTGCAACACACTTGTCTGCTTTGTACAATCTGCTAAAATGCAGTTAAAGGTACAAATATAATTGATACGATTCTCCTGATCTCATAATAAAGTAATAACAGTAATCAGATGTTAAAATAAATAAATAGGTCTGACTCTGCCTTGGCTGGTGGCAACATAAATATCATTATCATGGGTATTTGTCTGCCTTCAAGAATACAGCCAGCGTATAGCATCATCCTGGTAATTATCATAAAGTGGGATTACACAGCACAACATCTTTGCTATTTTTAAAAGGATTCTCAGTAGGAACACACACACCCAACAGAGACAACATAAAAAGACTGCAGCATGAGAAAAATAGCATATATAACCAAATTTAACAGGGATTCATCATGGTCGGACGCAGCAGGAGGAGGATTTATTCCTGCACAGGACTTACCAAACATTCTACGCAGCAGAGAGAAGAAGCGAGCGTTGATAAAAGGATGAAAGAAATCGGCCGTGCGCCTGCACATTATGTCTGATTTCACTAAATATGTAGAACAAATCGAATCTGCAATTTGCAAATGAGTGGCGTTTACCGTTAAGTGAATTAAATTAGCGGAATTTGCGATAAGAGGGTTTCCAGGGTTTTTGAGTTTTTTAGGGATTTGACAGCTCATTTTTCCTCATCTCAATTTCCGGGTGACATTAAATACAAGCACATCTGCTGCTTGAACATGTGAAGAACAGAGATGATCTGGAAATATGACGGTAAATTCTTGAATGGGAACATTAATCAGACGTTTGCTGCTTTAAGTCTGTTCCACTGTTGATGCTAAAAAGTGACCTGCACTAATTGATGCTAATTGACGTAGAGAGTAAAGACGCTGTTCACCTGATTATTCAAATGTTTGATTGAGCTCGACTCAGCAGAACTGGAGAATCAGTTATTGTTGTCTTGAATGCACCTTTTGCAAATGGTAACAGACATACAGAGATACATACAGAGATTCTTGGTGCCTGGACATGAAATATACAAAGATCTGTAGTTCGTTGTAGTTCAGATAAAAGAGCTTGAGCCTCAGTCCAGCAGGAATCCAGCAGGAATCCAGCTGGGCCACTATCTGCTTCCAGGCACATGACCAACACTCATCTGCTGTGACACCACAGCGACCGGACAGACCCCAGCAGGGCGTCTGTCAACTCATTCCAAGCAGATCCGCCGCCGTGCCCGCTCAGTTTACAGCGTCCAATTGTTGTCTTGTGTAGCTGACCCGCGACTCAACTCTGTCCAGCTCCGCCAGCGATGTTCACATCTGTCTGGCTCCGACTTAAAGAAGAATCCTCCTCCTTTCCCCCTTTGAACAGACAGATCTTGTTAGATTTGGTATTAACTGCATGTTGGTGAGTAACAGATCTGGAGCAAATCCCCATTGTGACCACAGAGGTGTTGTCGAGCCGACTGTCCACTCACAATGCATTTCAGAATCCAAATATTTGTGGCGTCTGCCCAGGTGGCTTCTTGAATCACGTACGAGTCTCTGTCACAAATTGCCAGCACTTTGTTAGAGGCTGGAGGCCGATGGTTATTTCCCGCCCTGCTTATAAAGCATGTCATCTTCGAGCACCATGCAGCATTTCTTATTAACTCCTGCTGGAATCCAATCTGATGCTCCGATGCTCTATTTTAAAGAGAGCACTCTGGTTGAAACACCAAAAATATATGTACATACATATATAAACCAGAGGGTTTTACAAAAAGGATCAGATCGTAGATAAAGGAACGGGAGGATGGAATAAGTGCGCCTGTAATTCAGCGTATATATTCTTATGTCTTCTGGTAATGCTCCAGTCAGGATGTAAGGCTGAACTAAAGGGACCATAACCATTCTTTATGTATGTTGAGTTATTTTATATACTGAGTTAGCAGCAGTAGTGTGGGGGGTGCACAGGCCACCATGCGATTCCACTATCTTTAGCCATCTTCATTCATCCTCAGCGGTGTGCAGACTGGGGTATAATTAGGTTCCTGCACAGGTCAAGGTCAATTATCTTTCTGTTTGTCTGGAGAACATTTCATTAATGTTGCTTTGGAGCACAAAAAGAAAGATACAGGAGACGTCTTCATTTCAACTCTGAATCTGAGCTACGCTGCAAATTGCGAGAAAAACAACAATTAGCCCCGAACATTTTAATCCACGTTATTGAATATGTTGCGTCTATGAAAGTTCATCTCTCACAGAGCTATAACCACATGGAGCTAAACACTGGCTAAAGACTCTGTTATTCTCAAACATCCGTCAGTCAGAGGTAATTATGTGTAGATAACCTCAACATCACCATAACAAAATCTCTACAATGGATTAACCTCAAACATTTTCAGCACATATTCATAATTGTAAGTCTTATAATAAACTGAGGGTTTTTCTATTGGCTTTTGTAAGTAAACAGCAATAAAGTAAAGCTACTTATTGAAGGCATTTTCTTTACAGAAATCATTCTCTGTAGTTGAAGTGATGAGTGACATCACAGAGGTCGTGTTGAGGTCTCAGCTGATGGTTTGACTGGAAACTGAATTCTTGGCAAAGTTATAAAAAGGTTGTGATCCTATAAGGCTGCTGATGACAGTTTGAGTCACTGGGAACAATCACTAAACAGCTCTATTCTTTCTGAGAGGCTATTCTGGTGACAGCATGTGATGCGTCCGTCTGCAGTCACTCTAATCCGCCTTGATCACCTTTTAATTTACCAAATTGCATTTTGATCAGCGAACAGGATCAACAGGACAACACCGGTCACAGAGCTGATGCAGAGCTGGCCGGGTAATTATGTCATGTTTGGCTTATCTGGACTCAGGGAAGTGGTGCACATGTGACACAGGGGCTGTAAAAGTCATAGAATACCCGATTTGTCAACTTTGTGTTATAACATCATGTGAAGAAAATTAAGAAAAGCTTCTGCTGGAGAAGAAACTCAATTATGACCATTTATCCACTGAATTCAGATAGAAATAAGTTGTGGTGGAAGCAGTTTGGTGTGAATCTTTTTTCTTTCACTGCTCATGAATAAGAACAAGCTGATGTGTGTTTGTTAACAGAGCCGGTGACATCCTGTGTGTGGTGACTAGGGTTGCAAAGGGGCGGAAAGTTTCCACGGGAATATTAAGCTCGGGAATTTTGGGAATTTTGAAAAAAGAAAAACTATGCAAATTAAATGCTGAGCAATAAAAACATCATTCAAAACACTATTTTAAAGATGTATGGAACGTTGAGTTTCAACCCTCCAAGGTGCATTCTTCCATCACATGCACAGATAACTCCCAGCATGCTTCACTCTACAGCAGGGCTACTGAGGCCTGCTGTAGAGTGAAGGACTAGTCAGGTAAGTTTCCATGATATTACTGGGAAAATATATTAGCATGCTGATTGAGGATTGTTCATCTGTTCATCTAGCCTATTTCCATTCATTTATCCATCAATTGTAAAATATGTTTACAGACGATTCCAATTGTTTGGCTAACTATTTATATCTCTGGCATTGCATTAGTGTTTTTTTACAAACTTTTTTCTCATCTTATTCTACAGAACAATGCCACGTGCACTCTCTCATGTGTGGAGACATTTCACCTCATCCAATGTAGAAGGAAAGGCTGTGTACATTTGCAAATACTGTGCAGAGACCTATGTTAAGAATGACACAACGATGCAGAAGCATATAGTCAAGTGCCCAAAGTTTCCTCAGGGCTCAAATCAGCCTATGACAAAACAAAATGTTTATATTTATGTCTGTATATGACAAGGTAAATACAGTTAGTATAAATTACCCACAACATTTCCAGTTTATTCCCATTAATTCCCGTTAATTCCCGTTAATTCCCGTATATTCCCGTTAATTCCCGTTAATTCCCATGGAAAGTTTCCAACTTTGAATATTCCCGGAATTTTGCAACCCTAGTGGTGACTGTGGTGAACTGACTCTGTACTTGTCACCTCCGTCTGAAAGATTTGGTAAACTAATCTCCTGTAATATTACATTAACTGGGACGAGCAGCGCCAGCCCTCGTGAGCTGCCCAAATAAACTTCGGTTTTACTGAACTGATTTTGCCTGAGCTGGACTGACAGTAAACACAGCATTTAACGCCCTGGATTAGTTAGTGTGGTTAACCGCAGAGGGATCGACTTCTGGAGGATGCAGACGCCGAATCTCTTCTGCGAGGGCAGTAAGTTGTCAAAATAATCTCAATTGTGGGTCAAATCTTGCAGCAATATACATTTAACTAATTGTAGATCCAGTTTAAATGTTCTGAAATGGTTATGTAGGATCACAAAATGCTACATAACCATGCAGGCATTTTAATCTATTGCTAAACTGGCCACTTGCTTGTGGCGTGTGCTTCATTAATCTGAGGGCATTAGTGGGTTGTGGGTTTTAATAATTGATCAACATTCCTGTCACCACAGATGCAAAAAGGTCATTTTGTTCTTTGGCGCTGGAGAAAACGTCTTCGTACAATGAAAGAAATGTGAGTGAGTTTTAAGAGAGTTCACGCTCACAGTTGATGAAACCTAGTGGATGTGTGGGGGGGGATCTCTCCGCCTTCATTTTTGTTTGAGACTCAGCTAAGAGGCATAGCAACGGCACATTGAGAAGCTAATGAGCTTTACGCACAAACACAAACACGCTTTCACACTGAAATGTGTCGACTGTGGTTGAGAGCATGAACGCACAAGAAAAGTATATACTCTCAATAAAGCACGCACACACACACACAGACACACACGCACACACATACACACGCACACGCGCTCACATACATTCTTGCCTGTCAAATCATATTAACATCAGGTCAGGCTTCCTTTTTTTTTTAGCTTGTTGCTATGGCAGCAGTGAGAGAAAAATGGCCGTCTGCAGGCATCTGCAACAACAGGGTGAGAGAAGATTTGGTGTAAATACTGAAGAACGCTCTTCACTGCTGTGCTTAATGTAACGTGAGAGCGTGACTGAATAATAACATTATTAACCGCTGATGTTTGTTGAGTGCTAATGATTTATATGGAATGGCCTCATTTTCTCCTCATATAAGAGGTCAGAACCTTTCAGGCCTGAGCGGTAAAAAGCCCAGATTAAAAGTTTATTCTGATAATATCTCCCTGTTGTTATCTAGGTGATCTCATGAAGCTGATGATATTATATTATAAGAGTGATTTATCTCAGGTGTAATGTTGAAATGTATTAATCACTGTTTCTTCTTTTTATCCAGTGTCTCTTTCCTTTAAGATGATCGTGTTTTGCTCTTTAAATAAGATATAACTGCAAAAGTGCAAACTTCCTTCAAGCTCCAACTGTCCACTAGGAAACCACATTTAATATCTCTAAATCCAGATATTTATTTGGATCGAATTCTACACACACGTGACAGTGTTGAAAGTAAAACCTCCTATGTAGAGTTTAAGAAAAAGTTTTAATAATCCACATTAATATAACAATAATTCTACATATGCTTCTTTTACTTCTGGCTCCACTCACACTGGAATCAATGTTTTAACTTTGTAAAATCACACATGTTGTATCTGAAACACTCTGCCCTGGGGAATCTGTCAGTCTAATCACATGAGTGTCATCTGGTCAAACTCCTGACTATCTATCTAGGTCCAATTTTGCCAATAATGTTGTCTACCAAAAATTTGGTAATGCCACGTTTCTTTTTTCAGCAATGAGATGAACTGCAGGGTTCCAACTTCCAACCAAGACTTTTATTTCATACCCTGGAAGCACAAGATGTTTCCACGAGCAACACGAGCACAAATCAGGATTAAAATACTTTTAATCAAATAGAATAAACATCTTTGACCTTTCACTCGTTCTGGAACCTGTTTCACTCTGGATTCCTCAATAGATGGATTCTGACCACACTGTAGAAGCTTCCCTGTCAGGAGCCAGGAAGTTGAAGTGTATGTTGGACTAACGTGGAGACACATATTTGGTTTGTGGGTCGACAGATAGTTTGGTTTCCCCCCCTCCTCTTATTATTTTCAGTGGTTTGGCAGAGTGGTCACTAAAACATCCTTCCTTTCTGACCTCGTTCTGCTTCAGATAATGATCCTGACCCATATCTGCTGCGACTGTTCGTGGACGGGTTTGTTTAGGACAAAACAATCGTGTTTGTTTCCAAAATGAAATTTTAATCCAAATGTGAAACCAAATGAGATTAAATCAAAAACGGAGCTGAACACCGCGCACACCCACACAAATATAAACCACATTTCAAATTGGATTAAACAAAGATAAAAACAGTTCAATATTATACCAAGCTTTATTAATAATTGAGTGATATATTGTCATTGTCTTAATATAGAAAATATATTGTTTTATATGATTTTAAACCGTACAGCGGTAAAAATACCTGAAACCCAATGTAAACTAGATCCAGACTTTTATTTGTATCTGCATGTAATTCGCACACATATTCGATAATATGTCTGAATTTTTAAATCAAGATTGATACACAATTCACTGAGGAATTAATGTTGAAAAGTGTCCAATCTTGCAATGATAAAGACGCAGAATTTGTTTTTCTAAATGTTTTTTTCTCTGACTCATAACATCCTTCCACTAAAAGTCATTGAAATCTGTCAAATTGTGTTTTCGCTGTGAACAAATAAACAAATGCAGATGAAAACAAAACCTCCTCGGCGAAGGTAATAAAACATCTTCTCTCACTTTAACATTGTGTAAACAACACCGTGATCCAACGTTTTATTTTTCATTTCTTTAAAAAGAGGGACAGAGTTTCATGTGAAGGCGGAGCTGTCATCACTCATCTCTAGAAAGTGAAGCTTCTGCTCACATGGTTGTTTAAAACATGTCACCAACAAACACCTCAGGAGATTTAAGTTCCCGTGTGTGGCAGATTCTCCTTTTTCCTTTCACCACTTTTACCTCAGCGTGTTTCTAATTGCAGTTTGTTTCCACACCAGCACTCAAAGAAAGGAAACAACTTGCAATTCCCTAAAAGTTAGCTTCATATGCACGGGTCTGTTTTTATCGAACGCCTTGTTAGGAGCAGAAAATAAGGAAATTGATGCCGAGGTTTTGTAAATCATTTGACTGGTGAAATGGGGAAAGAGCAGCAGGCTGTAATTTCAGAAGGCAGGTGACTGTTGAAATTGATTAGACATGCTTTGTGATTGTCAGTGGGCTTGAGAGCCGGTGATGTGGGTTTATTCTTTACACCCACGTGAAGCAGTTTGAATGTCGAGACATCAAACGCACTACTGGCACC
Source organism: Limanda limanda (assembly GCF_963576545.1). Classification (NCBI taxonomy): domain Eukaryota; kingdom Metazoa; phylum Chordata; class Actinopteri; order Pleuronectiformes; family Pleuronectidae; genus Limanda; species Limanda limanda. The sequence goes on along the minus strand of NC_083646.1, from coordinate 2,619,713 downwards.
AGAATGAGCATTTTTAAATATTATAGAATTGATTACAGGGTTTGTGTCAGGCAAAGACATTTCTTTTATTTTAACCTTTTCAAATGAGGGGGACAAGTTAAAGCATTTGGTCAACAACAGCTTGTTTTCAAGGAGAAATCATTAAACTAAATATTCTTTCTTAGCTCCCCCCCCTCTTCCCACATTCATGATCAGACACACACTGAACATAGAATATTCCCATGCACTTAAACATGTTATTCATTGAATAATTCATGTTTTTAAAATATGTTTTATCTTGTTTGTTTCTTCTCCTCTTCTTCTTCCTCTTTAATGTCACATAAAATAATGGTGATCAAAGTTTTACTACATTTAAGTTGGTTTAGACATCTACGTTACATCTATCCTTTAGAATTAGGAAATTGTGTGTGGATATATATAGATATCCAAGGCCTAATCCTATAGAAATTTTATACTTGATCTACATGATACTTAATATTCTGAGCAAAATGTGCTTTGTGTACAAATAAGAGTATGATCGAAATGTCCTATCGAAATGTCCTAATTAGTTATTGCATTAATATCCAGAAAGGTTCTCACACACATTTGACCACATTAATCAAAGAGTTCATTAATCGATTGATCTGCAGAGTAGACGGTGAAAGTCAAGTCGGAGTAGAACACTACAATTAATCAATCCTAAGCTAAATAAAGTAGTAGAAGCCCCTTTCCCCCCCGAGGGAAGCTGGTGATGCTAATGGTTGATGCTCCTGTGCGACATAAGACTAATTGGCTTTGGCTGGTGACCACTTGATGAGGTCAACTGGGAGTGGCCAGTTGAGTAAAGTAAACCCTTTATCTCGTGGATTTCTCTCCTCTGCAGGGGTCAACATCCATGTCCCTCTGTTATACTGGCCTACACTGCATGTTAAGACTTTAGAGTACACACTGTGGGCTAATATTAAAAGTTGGTATATACCAGATATTAATGTACTTGTGAAACGAAAACTTGGATCTCTGCAGCCGTTTTCCAAAAGTCATGGAAGTGAGTGTATGTGCAAGTAAAATGTGTTTCCAAGGATTAAGTGTTTTAGTTCTTCTTTATCTTGGTTGTCCTCAGAGCTCTCTGAACATTTCTACAAACACAAGCAGCTCCTTCATTTCCATCATGGGTCCATAGTGTCCGTCAATATCTCACTTAAAAATTCAAGTGGTTTTCTACAGGTATTTTTAAGCTCTTTATTTGACCAGCCAGACATTTTATACATGTGGATGTGGTCGACTTTGTTAATATTTAAAAGTCTTGTGGGTGAAATACGAGATGATATCAACCCGTGACACGTTTTATGATGCGTTTCATTGATTGGGGATTTAATCGATTAAACAAATAAAGGTCAGTTCATCAGTCAAAGAGAGTGACTGTGTTTTATAGAGAGCTGAAGTAAAACTGTCATTTGTTAATTACACTTTAAACCCGAGAACCATGAGCCAGGAAACCTGCACCTACATTGAGACAGACGTTCATCGGTTGAGGTTATTTATTATATTTACTAAAGAGTTTTTCACATTATTTAAATGTGCACATGGAGGTTTGGACGTGACACCTTTCTCTCTACTCTTCTTTTTCTAATTTTTTTGGTATTCTGAGTCAAAGGTTTGCTTTCTCTCACCTCTGTCTCGTCTTCCACCTCCAATTGCTCCTCCTCTCTGACTTGCTCAGTCTGAACCAGCTCTGCCTGCTTTTCAAATGGTCCATCTGCTCCTTCAGAGGCGTGTTCTCGTTCCTCACATGAAGTGTAGACAACCTTAAACTTCTGATTGTTCATTTTACAACAGCATCAGGTCACAAATCCAGTTTCTCGGTGGCTCAATGTGTCTGTTTTTTAAAAAAAACTCTTGTGAGACCTTCAACAATAAGAAATCAATTTCATTCACTTCCAAATTGTCCCGACACACAATTCGCTCACCGCAGCTGCTCTGACAATATGATATGAATGATATGCCTGCGTTTCACTCAACATCGTTTGAGGTGAAAGGTCGCACACACACACACACACACAAACACACACACACTGGTCTGAGCTCCTCCCTCAGATCAATCAGAATCTTGACTGTATGTATACACGTGTGTGTTTATGAGTTTGAGAGACAGAGATTGGAGGAAATGTTGACATTATCTACCATAGCATGCGAACATAATTCAGCTCCCATCACCCTGCTCTCTGCACATGCACATTACAGCCGTTCCTGCTGGTTTGTGTTTGCATTTGAACTCGAGAGTAAATATTTATCTTGCCACATGGCTTTCAGTCAAACGCTGAGAAACGTCTGCAGCTCGTTTCCCTGTCAGCCGGCCAGGACCTGAGATCCACGATCCGGAAGGTTCCTGTAAAGACTTAGAAGTCGTCCGACCTCAGGGCTGATCTCATCAAGCCATTACCCATCTTATGCTCCCCTTGAAGATTCTTCAGGATGGATTACAGGTCACATACTCAGAGACTGGGCTACTTTGATAAGGCTTGCAAGCAAAGATTGGCATCCGAATGTTTGCTAATCAGATCTCGGCTTAACTCAAACAAATGTGCATAAAGTTGATAAGCTGAGAGTGTGTGTTTACAGCAGGTTTATTATTTTCTGCCTGTTTGAAGTGAATGCTAGATATAGACGAGGTAGATCTGGTCCCAATTCACTTTGGAGATGTTGATGCTGGGGATGAAAGACATTTAAATGTGTATATGTGTGTATATGTATGTGTATATATAACACTAACACAGCTTTTTCTACTTTGAGGAAGTTTCTGGTATTTATTGCTTTCAGTTAACTTATCCTTCATCTTTGGTTCTTCCGGCACAAGGAAAATTATGCATCATCTGTATTAACTACTCAGGCCCAGCTCTGCTGAATCATCTCAGGCTCACAGGGTAATACTGCAGTATGTGCTAATTTTAACGTGGGATAGTTTTCTGTGAAACTGTGAACTTGGTCCTTACTTCTACTCCAGGCAGTCAGTGCAGCAGCTTTGTCTGAGCAAAGAGGTTTGAGAGCTATTCCACAGAATTCAGCCTTTTATCAGTTCCATCACATTGTGGTCAACGAATCAAACGCATCCGTCTTTCCTCCTCCTGACCGCTGCAGCATCAGATCCATTCTGTCTTCCGCTGGTGATTCTCTTGATTGATGGTGAAACTTGATTCTCTCTTCTGTTACTGGAAGGAACACGGAGCCATGCACAGTTTCTGTAAATCAACTCCAGTCTCTGTGTTGAAATGTCTGATGAGTGATGTTGTCCAGATTCATTTCTGTAAGCAGCGCTGTTGTTCAGGTTTCCACATGCTACATGCTTTCTACATCAATCCCTTTCTCCTGCTGCTCATCCAGGTCAGGATCACTTTGACAACAGAGCTTCAGGCAACGTGCAAGACTTACAAGAGATGTTGCTGTGAAGCATCACTTCCCACAACATCCTAAAAAAAGAAAGTAAGTCAGTATCACAGCAGGGCTTATGAAAATAATTGTTGCAGAACTCTGCTCAGTTATTTTTTGTCATGTGAGTGGTGTGAGTCTGAGCTGTGGAGCGGTCGCACAAACTTTGTGTTGACAAACCAAAGACGAGGAGTGTGTCTTTGTCTCAGTATCACACAACTGGATTGTTTTTCTGTTAAATAAGCTTTGTGTGAGTAGTATTCTGTCTTATGATGGAAGTAGAAGGAGTCAAAAGTATCACATCTTTTCTTAAAGCAACACTCTGCAACTTTAACTCAGCAACAGCGCCCCCTGCAGTCACACGTGGTGATTCATTCTGTTGTGATCTGTGTCCGACCGATGATGTAAATATAATAACACATCAACGTGTCCCTCATTAGCGATGCTGGACAGGTTCTGTTTTGGGTTCAAGTTAAACCGCTGTAGTCCCCTTGTGCTGTCACCACGTAGCTGCTGTAATGTATTTATAAACTCTGCCTGAATCACATGATGCAGCCGCTGAGTTACAGCTCCCCTGCAGGGACACTATCATCACCCCACAGTAACTGTGTGTGTGTGTTTGTGGGGAGCGACAACTTCAGAGCCGTGAGGAAATACTTTGACTATTTTAGTATAATACTTATACTATTTTACCCACTCTATAATCTTAGTTTTCACAATATCCTTCGTTCATTATCGTTCATATCATTTTATACAATAATATTGTCTTTTGCACACTCTGTCTACATATTCTTACACTCATAGTATATTATATTATCTATTGTATAGTCAAATACTTGTATTTATACCTCTACTATATATCATATATTATATCATACTCTCTGTATATTCTTTGTATATATAAGTCTATATACACATATTTATACATGTGTACATGTTATTATTATTATATTTACTATTATTATTATATATACTGTTGCTGCCATTATTACTATATACTGCTATTATATTGGTATAATAACTATCATATATAAATATATATTATGTTATGTTATATTATATACTATATACTGTACTTTTTTTATATACAGTCTAACAATAACATTACCATCATATCATCAGTACTATTACCATCATCTTGCCACTGCACCTTATCTACCTATTTATCTTGTGTTTCTGTTTTTATTCTTTCTACCTCAATATTTTTTATTTTATTCTATTGTATTGTATTTTATTGTATTCAAATATACCGGCTACTATGACGACTTAATTTCCATTCGGGGATGAATAAAGTACTCTATCTATCTATCTATCTATCTATCTATCTATCTATCTATCTATCTATCTATCTATCTATCTATCTATCTATCTATCTATCTATCTATCTATCTATCTATCTATCTATCTATCTATCTATCTATCTATCTATCTATCTATCTATCTATCTATCTATCTATCTATCTATCTATCTATCTATCTATCTATCTATCTATCTATCTATCTATCTATCTATCTATCTATCTATCTATCTATCTATCTATCTATCTATCTATCTATCTATCTATCTATCTATCTATCTATCTATCTATCTATCTATCTATCTATCTATCTATCTATCTATCTATCTATCTATCTATCTATCTATCTATCTATCTATCTATCTATCTATCTATCTATCTATCTATCTATCTATTATCTTGACAATCTCCTTGAACAACCCCTGGCGACTTCTTTTTTTCCAATGTGAAAGACATGAAACACTTTGGATACAACTTATGACGTGAAGGGTCAAGTCCAGAGAGGGCGATCAATCCTACCCACGATTTTCTTCTTCTGTGATTTATTTGACTTTAAACAAATTCCTAAACAGTGGCAAATTAAAATCTGTGCATCTGTCCCTGAAAAAATAGCAAAAATAAAGAAAATGCTCATCAAGTTCAGTGAAAATCGGTTTAGTAGATTTTGCATAATCCTGCTAATAAATACATCAACCAACAAGGCTGGAAACATAAACCTCTTAGTGGATGTAATACAAATACATTTAATTCTCAAGACTTCACCAAAACCACTGTACCCATATTATTTTATTTTACCCTAAATAGCAGAGGCTTCTCATTTCTCGGGGACATTTCTGTAGCTGTAGTGTAGAAGTACCTCAGTGAGATGATCACTAATATAAACACAATCTTGTGAACATCAAACACATGCACCATTCTTCTGATCAAACAGGCAGACTCACAAACCTCCTAAATCCCGACTAAACAAAGCAAAGACGACTTTTATTGCATCTGCCGAGAAATTTATTATTTGTTTAAACTTGCCAAGAGGGACAAGCTCCTTCAGCTGTTAATCATATCGCAGCGAGTTTTATGAGGGGGGTGTGTGTTGTTGACTCTCATAGATCTTTGTGTAACTCTCTCTTATTGTTGTGTTTGTATCGCTTCACTTCAATGTCTAATCACCGTTGTGTAAAGTAAATCAGCTCGTGAAGGCTGGGGTTTGGAGAAGTCCCAGAGAAGCTCTTTGTGCTCAGAAACACTCTGATCTCATTGTGTCACAAGAGGTGGATTCATACTGGAGCATGGTCACCAACGCCATAAGGCCCCAGTGTGAGGGTATGTTTTGACTTGAGGGCTGGATGTAGCCCCCCACCATCACATGAGTCATCCCCCCCGAGACCTAGTTCCAAGGGAATCCTGGGCCCTCCGCTCTGTTTGACTTGAGTATAGATGTCATTGTCAAAGTACTTTGCTTTTGTGAGTCACGACAGGAAATCAACTGTGCACTGGAACACGTAATAATAATACCAATGAAACAGTATTATTCTCTAATATAATTTATCTTTCTAAGTGACTGTAATTGCCTTCTGATACATGGTAATTATAAAAACCAGCAGTGAGAAATTCTCACCGCTCTCATGGTGTCGTTTTGTTGAAAAGCTCCGAAACACAGAGATTAACCTCGTGGAAAATCTAGCAGCTAAGGAAACATACTTTTCAATAGTTGGTATATTGTCCAAAAACAGACAGAATATACAGTGACATCCAGCTTCATTTCAGTAATATTAAATATATAATTTATAATAATGTTGGTCTGTAAATGTGCAAAATATAAATTGCTAGGAGCTCTTGACATCACCTGAAAACGGATATGTCTGTGTTGTGTTCCCGAGTCACAAGTTGCTAATTTATCAGCTCTCCCAGGTAAAATATCTCATTTATACATCATTTGTTGTCTGAAAAAATTCCACCTTCTTTTTACACTGCAGTCTTTCAAGGACACTTTGCAAATTCCACATATTAGATTATGTTTCTCTTCACATCAGCTATAGCAGAATATTCAAGCGTGCACACTACCTGTATTTGCTGTGTGAAAAACAAGTTGTATATTTAGTTTTTCTCACAAAGTTGACGGTGGTCAGTTTTCCTTGAATTGGTGTTTGGCTCTCTGTGAGATATCTGTGATGACTTCACTCTTCACCCTCTTCTTTAATCAACAGAGCAGAATGCTGCTTCTCCAACTGGTGTGGACCTGTCAGCTGGTGTCCGTCATTGGTTCCCACTGACGCTGAGAGACAGAACAATCAACCTCTGATAGGTGACACTAATTGGGATAATTAATTATCTCAAATAATTAGTGATCAGGTCTGATATTGTTTGTACACAGCGGCAGACTCGAGCATTAAAGTTTGTTATGGTGGGACATTGTCTGTCCTTCACACCTGAAGTACCAGACATTGATGGTGTGATGTGGCTAATTGGAGGATTTGGGTTAAATCACCTTGTTATTGCATTTTTTTGTCCTAATTAACTGTTGATGTTTTCTGGTTTATTATCAGATCCATTTATGTGTCCAATCTGATAACATGGAGGAGGACACCAGGGGGCGATCAAGATGCTGTGAAGTTGTCCATCTTTACACAGAGCCTTTGGTTTCCATCACTGTCGAGTCTGTGAAAAGAAACATGGCTGTGAGACATTTACAGATCTGCAAACTGTTCTCTGCATCAGGAATAATTTGCATAACCTGAATACATCATCAGTCAATTACTCAGTGTGTCCCCAAATCATTTTAATATCTGCTCAACTGCAGAGAGAGAGAGTATTAAACGACCTTCAAGAAATCCAGTCCGACGATCAACTTCAATCATAAATTCTTATAAGCTTTCTTGTTTGTCTGGTTATATAAATATCTTTAATATCAGCTCGGGATATTTTTGATTTGCAGTACATCAAAGCAAACAAAGACTTGAGTGCTTCACCTTTCTTCTGCTGTCATTTTAACAGGACTGTAATTTTTCATTATGCCTCAACCTCAATCATTCTCAAACCGTGAGAGTGTCAGATTTATCAAACTGTGGATTTTTATTTTAGAAACAAAGTAATTGCAAAGAGAGGTTTTGATTTAATACAAATGTGGGCTTTTATTTGCTAATTAGGGCCAGAGCACTGACTTGACAGATGAGGCCCTATTGAAATTGTAAGGATTATTATTATTATTATTCAGGCAAATGAATTGGCTTTTTGAGGGCTTTACCATGCTCAAATTCTAACCAAAATTTGCAGAAAGTTTGAAAGTGGTGAAAATGTACGTATTCTGGAGGAATTTTCAATGGGCGTCGCAAAATGGCTCAACGGTGCCCCCCGAGACCCCTGGAACGTGTTCACATGGACCGATCTTCACAAAAATCGATACACAGGTGTATCATGACCAGACAAACAAAAAAGTCTCAGGTGCTATTGGAAAAACACAACAGGAAGCCTGCTATTTTGCATTTAGTGGCCATTTTGGCCATATTCCACATTTTTATTTTGATGTACTTGTACCAGGGGTTTCATCGGATCAACCTCAAATTGAGATGAGTGTCATCACAACAAGACGGATATTAAACACAATGTTCTGTAACGCAGACATACATGGATGATGAATCCTTTTATGCTGAGCCGTAAACAAACAACTCCACTCCTGCAGTGACAGTGGTCATAATTCAAAGGAATCTTTATGTCTTGCAAAGGTGAACTCTCTCTCTCTCTCAGAATTGGGACATTTCCTCAAACTGTCTAAACATTGAGGTACGGCGAAGGTTCATCCTTCGCCAAAGGAGACGATGTTGACATAACTCCACTTTGCATTGTCCTATCACCACCAAACTTCTGTCTCATGATCAGAGTCCAAGCCTGAATAGCTCTGTGTCAATATTATTTTTTTTTTTCAGGCAAAACGCATGCAACGCTTCAAAATGCATGTGCTCGGGCCCGCCCAGTGCTGCTCTGCAGCCCTAGAAATTTTAGAAATTGTATTTTTATAAATGAACTGTGACTTGTGATTTAAAGCGAATTTCGTAGATAAACTGTGATTGTTTTAAATTACATATTTATTACCTTAGTGTTTAGTTGAGTTGTGTACATCCATCATGTTATTACTACTTCGTAACATCCAGGAATTGTCTTTTTTTCAAAAGTCTTTGTGATTTTCTTTCTTGTTCTGATAAACTTAAGTCTTGATTATCAGTCTGAAGAACAAACTGGTGTCAGATGTGATGACAGTGAAGACACTGATACAGACTCCTGACTGAGTGTGAAGCTATTTCTGTGAATAACCATCATCACTGCTGTCGCTACCTTCATCACTGAGAGTTGGTGGAGTCCTCATCTTCATCAACTTAGCTTTGACAAATGTTCACACTCTGGACTCAGAAGTTTAGCTGATTTCTTCGTAGAATATAAATCCAGAACAATTTCTCTGCACAAGAGTTGTTCAGAGAAATTAAACCTAAACCTTCTAACTTGAGAACAAGCGTTTGTCTAGGTACAGATATTCTGTACAACATATTCTCGAAATGACACTAATCAAAAAATAATAAATACACACAAATATATTTGATTTACTCACAAGAACAAAAATCACAAAGATTATTGAAAAAAAGACAAAAAATAACAATACAAGACTCTTTCGAGGCTCTGTAATTGGAATAAATTCACTATAAAACCTTTAACGAGGATCCATGGAAGTCTGGTGCCAGCAGCCACGGCAATTCCAGCTCCAATTGCGTATCTTAAAGTTGCTGCAGTTAAAAAGCTCCTAGTTGGACCTCGGGATCGAGCTCTGCCGTGTTTGCCGCCACCTGCGCCACGTACCGTCTCCTGCCTGAAGACGAAGAGGACTTTCTGAAGGAAGCGTCGCCAAAATCGGGCCCATCGCCGCGGTCATCAACGCCACGAGGCCTGGGTTTGTGACCCCTAAGAGGGGTAGGTCACACATCGTGTGACTCTCAGGAGCTGAATGTCCGAACTGGATCTGTTTGCTGACTTCATATGTCCCGACATTTGTTTTTTGTATAAAATATGCTCTAACAAATCGGTTTAAATGTGTCGAGAAATTATATTACGTATGAAATTAGATATATTGAGATGCATTTGTTATTTGTGATATTTATTTGTGATCCACAATCGCAATCATACAATTGAATCAGAGAAGGGAGGAATAAAAAAAAAAAAACTACACAGCCATGGAGAGCAAGAGCTTCTCACGTCTTCCTGTTCATCTTCTCACTCCGTCATCTCTTTGACCATTATTCAGCTTTACACCGTTAAACCAGGCGGTCACACTCCAACACTTCGCATTTGTATCTTTTAAATATTCAGAGAAAGTTTATTTTTTGTAAATGCACTTATACTGTATGCTTCTGCTTTTTTGCCAACATTGCCTTTTTTATATCAATTATTTAATTGAATATACGTCAAAAATATTGTAACTTTTTCATTGAGAGGACTTCATCAGATAATCAGGGTGTCTCTTTAGCAATAAAACGAAAAGATCAAAAAAATATATGTTTCACTTTATAGCCATGACCCTTTTAAATATAGTTAGATCCCATATTTGAAAATCTTTTCTCTTTGGAAAGTATAGTTCTTCAGATTCCCATCAGGTCTCAGGTTGGTTGTACACTTTCTTCCACTTCCATATATATGGAGATGCATTTGTTATTTGTGACTTTTACTGCACTCGTTTCAGGAGTGTACGACAACCCGAGCTGCTCCCAGAAGGGGAACCATGGGGGTTTGATTGTGGGGCTACGGTTCTGAGAGCGGGCAGGACTACTGGCTGGTGAAGAACAGGTGAGACCTAGTAGAAAGCAACAGAAATGACTAGCCCAACAACAATGGCAGAAAACTTGAACAACTACCAAACGACATTTTAAACCACGACAAACATGCCCAAAATATGTTTCAGGGTTCCTATGGTCATGAAAAACCTGGAAAAGTACATTTAAATTTCTTTGGATATGTTAAAACAAAACACGTAAATGAGGATTTGTCTGCACGACATCTGTTAATATGTTCATCCAACCGCGGTAATTCCAGCTCCACTTGCGTATCTCAAAGTTGCTGCAGTTAAAAAGCTCGTGGTTGGATCTCGGGGAACGACTTTCAGAGTCCACGACAAACTGACTCTCTCACTTCTCTCTCCTTCCTTCTCTGTCACAGCTGGAGCGACACCTGGGGCAACAAGGGCTACATCCTGATGGCGCGTAACCGTGACAATCTCTGCGGCATCGCCAACCTCGCCAGCTACCCCATCATGTGAGGGGGGCGGAGCTCAGAGGAGGCCGGAGGGGGACGAAGGGGCTTTGATTGGACCAACATCTGTTAATATGTTTATCCAACCACGGTAATTCCAGCTCCACTTGCGTATCTCAAAGTTGCTGCAGTTAAAAAGCTCGTAGTTGGACCTGGGGAAATCTTGTTAACTTTTACTTCCTCTAGAATAGTCCAGTTTGATCGTCTTCTCGGCTCCGCCAGGGCCGTGACCGACACAGGAGGGGCCGGTTGGAGGACCTCACTAAACCATCCAATGGGGAGTAGCGATGTGTGGGCAGGGACTTAAAGGGACTCTTACCTTTGTTGCATTTTTACACTTTTTTTGGATAAGGTTAAATTGGTATTAATAAGGTAATGACACTCTAAAATGCAAGACAGACCCACCAGGAGTAAAAACAAACAATTATTTCACTCTCATAATATTTAGTGAAAACTTCAACCAATAAAATTCTTCGGACCGAAGGACCTTATTGGCCGACAGACCTGTCTGTTTGCTGCATGAACATGCAGGTTTTCCGTCTGCTTCTTGTGGCGCATTCGGACCCGCGTCATCAAGGCATGTGAATGTAAATGTATATAACTTACCGAATCCATTGCTTTGGTAAACAAAAACTCACGTGCGTGCGCGGAGGCAGTAGGTTTCAAGTCTGCTTGTAAATAAAGTTTCTTCAAAAAAACACCGCGGATGGAACGAGGGGGTGGGGCATTGGAGGAAGGCGGGATGATTTGAATGTGCTGTAATTCTCAAATGCAACAAAGGTAAGAGTCCCTTTAATCAACACAAGCACATTCTCCATCCATCTATTCCCTTTAGAATGATCCAGGTGCTCAGGCAGGAGCTCGGTTCAGTTCAGTCTTTAGAATTCTGTCTGAAATTTGGCAGCAAAACGAGACTGTGTCCAGTGATTTTTTCTTCTCTGTACTAGCCCTGCATGTGCAGGCTGTTTACAAAAGAGAAACTATCTTATTTTGTGTGCCTTGTTTCCCTTTGCTGAGTTATCATAAGGGGCATTGTGTATCACTCCTGCTACTGATGAGAGGTCCATGTTAAGTGATATTTACAGAATGTTTTAGTGGTTATACTGTGGTTTATTAATGTTCTTGGGCACAAGAGGCACTTGTTTATAGTTGATTATTTGTTGTCTCTAGAAGTGCAGATTCACTGGTCCGTTACTATTTGAACCTCAGCATCTAGGGTTAAAAATTGGTAAAATTATACATTATATGCATATTGTTGTTATAAATTTTCAGTCAGTTGAGATAAATCTTGACGAGAAACATTTTAGGTTGTTTTGTGTCTGTATAGGCCTACTATAAAAAGCACTTGGTACTTGTACTTTTGATACTTAAGTACATTTTAACACCAGATACTTTTGATACTTAAGTACTTTTAATATGAGCTACTCTAAGACTTTTACTCAAGTCATTTTCTGACGGGTGACTTTTACTTTTACCGAAGTCACTTTCAGGTAAGATATCTGTACTTTTACTCAAGTATGGCCTTCAAGTACTTTGTACACCACTGCTCCACTCTCTGCCTTCACTGTACCAACGTTTGTCTGTTGAGTCTCCTCTAGTCTGGTGAGTTTATCATTTATGTTTTATGAAATCATACTTAATTTGTGATGATTAGAGACATTATAATGTATCCATGTCCTTCTCAGGTTGACCACTTGACATGTGAGAGCCTGAGGAGTTGTTTTCCAGACACAGGTAGAGCTGGCACGTTTTTAGCACGAAATTAAATCAATAACACAATAACTCAAAGAAACAAACTGAAAATAAAATCAAAAACTGAAAACACGTGACAGTGTCATTCAACCCTCCCCAATGCCTCCAGGGGCATGGGGCCCTCAGCCTTTGTTTTTCTTTGCTTCTGCACCTTACAACATACATCACACCTTATTTTCACACATCCAAACACTGTTAACACCACTGACGCGTAACATATTTTACACATCCCACTACGTAGTTAGAGCTATCTTGATTTGGAGTTAAATAAATGTACTTTTTGCTTGAGAGGTTTGTGTGTGGCCTCCCTTCTTGTTGCCATCTTTGAGCTAGGTGGTAACAGTAATATGCATGAGAGAAGACGCCGCGAGATTTATGGACTTCTATGTGGTGTCCGCTGATAATGTAGTGGGCTGGTCTGGACAGACAATGCCAGGGCTGAATTTTTGTCCCAGTCCACCCCTGGTCAGACATGAGCATTATTATTATTGTAGGTTACATATACATTTATCTCAAATAAAGCTTGAAATGAACTTTTACAGTTATTTTTGTTTGTCACCATCCACTTTGTTATGCAATTAATTGCTCCCTACTACTACGACTGCAGAGGACATCTTCAGCTCTGTGGACTTGTATTTGAGTTCAGTGGGACTAAGCTGGGACATGTGCGTCGGTATATCTTCTGATGGCGCTGCCTGCATGGCAGGAAAAAACTTGGGTTATGTGAGGAGAATACTTGAGAAAGCGCAGAATGCAACTTGGAACCATTGTTTTCTACATGAAATTAAATCAAAAACACAGAGAAACTAACTGAAAATAAAATCAAAAACTGAAAACACGTGACGGTGTCATTCAACCCTCTTGGGTCTTCTTCAGGTCTTATTAGGCAAGTGAAAAAGCAAAATATGTCTATCTGAGCTGTGAGGTTCTTCCACTACAACGTTCAGAGCAAGAGTGACTGAGGAGACTGAGGGCTCCTCTTTTTATAGGCTGCCTCTCACAGACTCCTCCCCCTTGTCTATTCCACTGTGATCCTTTTATTCTATAACTGTGTATAAAAATAAACTTATTTATATATATTCTCATTCATGATACCGTGTATCTATGAATATATTATATTTTAATGGACTTAAGTGACATATTTATTTATATATATTCTATTTAAAATAAAATTGTGACTTTAAACAAATTTTGTATCAATGAACTGTGATTGCTTTAACTCACATATCAAATAACATGTACCTAATTTGAGATGTCTACATCCATATATTGTTTTTGTAATAAATCATGTTATTACTACTTCGTAACGTCTACGAATTGTATTTTTTCAATAAATTAACTGTGACTTGATGATTGTTTTAAATTACATATCAAATAACATATTTATTTCCTTAGTATTTATTCGAGTTGTGTACATCCATCATGTTAACTCTGGACTCAGAGGTTTAGCTGATTTCTTCGTAGAATATAAATCCAGTTCCAAACTATTTTCAATGTCAAATAAGATGTTCCTGTTATTTTCACAGGTTTCAGGTTTATGAAAAAGTAATCACAGAATTAGGTTGTTATTACTAATGCTGACTTCATTTTTTATTTATTTGATTTGCTACACTCACCGCTGCCTTGCTCCTCTTCCATAAAATTAAAACAGTTCCAAAACTAGAATCCAGTGGAGCGCCTCTGCCAATGGTCCACATTTCCTTAATTAAACTGCCCCCCCCCCGTTTCTGGGCCCAAGTCCCATCCTTCCACCTAGTTTCATGGAAATCCATTCAGAAGGTTTTGTGTGTAATCCCAACAAACACACCAATAAGCCAACAAACAAACAAACAAACAAGGGGGTAAAATCATAACCTCCTCAGTAAAGCTGTATAATCCAGATTCCAGGAGGTCAGGGGTCGTCACCCTGCTTAAGAGAACATGACCTTCGGGCCCTGCTCTGGTTTCACCGCCTCCATCGGTGCCTCAGTCACAATTCACCACCTGCAGCGCTCTAATGTTTAATGTTGATTGTGTTTAATTAATCAATCTCAATCATTGAGATATCTTGTTGTGTGATTGTTTCCTCTGTAATTATCTCAATCATCCTTCTTAAGAAGTCGTGTGGACATGCAGATTCCACAGCTTTACAACTATGAACCAATTTAGCTCTGTAAAATGTATAAATTAACCCTAAAGAGAAAGTATTAGTTTTTACGTAAATGTAAATGTTTGACATGCTATCCCTATTTTACGTTTTACACCTCCTTTGTTTTAATTAGTAGGTGTACGTAATAGCATAGTGAGTAATCAGAATCCCGTTTGAGGATTTTAACAGCAGCAAATACACACAATCGTTCACACAAAGACTCGCACAGGCAGAGACAGTGTAATGTGGCCTCAGTGCTTCCTGCCTGCTGGTAGATTACCCTGCTCTCCCTTTAATTATTTTTCCAGAAACCCCAAATCCCTGTTAAGCAGCCGCTCAGAGGAACACAGCAACACAGGGCAACACTTAAGAATAATTAACAATAACCCTCACAATCTATGGGCTAATGATGAATTGAAATGAACCCCAGTGGAAACCTAGTTTGTTGCAGAAAGAAATATTAATTAACATTTACAATGCTTGACCTGGATGTTCTGTTGTCTGTCAAAGTTTAAATTATTTCCTTTCCTGGATTTAAAGTAATTATTGTATAAGAACCTCTGTTCAAAGTATGTCTCATAGGACCACAAGGACTGTGCCTGAAATCGAATCAATCTGAAAACACAATGGAAATGTCTGTGATGACAATTCAACACAGGAGAACCGACCAAAACACACAAACCAAAGTATCAAACAAAACATGCACAGTATGAAATATTGAAAGCTCTATAAAAGCTGCGTTCTACATTCAGTCAATACCCACGAGTACAGCTGATGTGTGACAATGACATTAGAATAACTATCCTGTTTTAGCTGAAGCTTTTTATTATGGAATTGACCCTAGGGGCTAGCTTGTTAGCATGCTAATGCCGATTACTGTTGATTTGAGCTGGATTTCGCTTGTTTATGTCTATTACAATGTTATTTGCAACTATTACCCGACTAAAAGCCAAATTTCCTTCGCTGTAAACCTCTGCAACCTCGCCTTATTGCTGGCAGTTAATGCACATTGACAGGATGTGAGTTCGGATTTCGTCGCGAAACCAACCGGCAATAACAAAAAATAAATAAATAAATAACAATCCTGGCACACTGACCTAATGTCATTCCTTAAATTAGAAAAGAAAAAATCAAATCTTCACTCTGAGGGTCAACTGAGAAATTCTATACTATATGGCAACCTCTTATCTCATATTTCAACGATGTAGCTACAACTCCTACGGTGTAGGGGTGAACAACATATTATGTTTTTTTTTTTGTTTTGTTTTTGTTTGTTTTTTGTCCAGCTGTGCTCTTACACCAATGTGATTGTACAAATGTAAGGTGGCTGATGAGATATTCTGTTTGAAAAGGGAAGACCAACTGGGGTGGGGGGTGGGATAATGTTCTGTATGTTTTCTATCTGTTGGTTTGTTTGTTTGTATGTTTTGTTTATTTGGCAAAAAAAAAACATGCATCTATTTGTAAAGGTCATGTAACATGATATGATATGTTTCAATAAACAGATTTATAAATCCCTCGCTTCCTGTCCTAGGCAGATATAAAACACTTGCCGTACAGCTGCGTCTCAAGGACGGTAGCAGCAGAAACAACAGGACGCCAGCTGTACGGCAATTCTTAAACCTTACAAACCTATTGATCCTAGATTAATTGGTTATGTGATTACACTTAAAAAATCGATTAAACATCTCACTTGTGTAATTTACTGTACATGGCTGTCATTATAAGACTATAAAATATTTTTTTCATGAATCGTAAAATATAGAAATAAAGAAAGACTGATATTCTACTTCAACCCCTGTAGGTTCAGTTTGAATTACTGTTTGTCAATTACAATTACTCCAAAGTTGATGAGTTTTTACAGAAGATAATAATAATAGTAATATGCAGAGAAGCTGTTTAAACAACTCCAGCAGCATAATGATCCTCATGTGTCTTTGTCTGTCTATTTGTGCTAAATCATTTTAATAATGAAGTATATGGGAAAAGGTCATTGGGGAAACAAAAGTAATTATTATAGAATTTGTAGAGAAATTATTGATGGTTTAAATTACGAGTCTAAAATTCCTCCAGTCATCTTTTTAATATAAAAACATGCATCGTAAATACAACCTTTTGTCAGATATTGCCTCAAAAAGGTCAATCTAATGTAAAAAAAAAAAGTCGCAGGCTAATTTATTCTTGCAGAATTAAAGGAACAATTGTCGGTTTTAACTCTTTTCTAAGTCAACCTCTGAGAAAACGATATCTGGGTTTTAGAAGACAAACAAATATCTTATTGCTGTTCAGCTAAATATGCAAATGAACATAGGACACACAACACGTTTTTTCAACGCAAATCAAGATCTCACGTCAATGGAGTGATTCCTTATTTCTAAACCAGGCCTTGCTTCGAGTTGGCAGCCGAGATGCTCTGACATCTCATTCACATTTCATCTGTTCCAGCCAGCTCACGAGGTGGTGATGGTGTTTTGATACAGATCTGAGATCAGTGTTGTCACCCTGCTCGGCTGCTGTCTTCATTCTATATCTGACTCCTTTCTTAGGGAGATAGCAGCTGACTCCTTTCACTGTTTCACAAATTCAATTTGTTTTTGAGTCGGGGATGTTCAGGTGGTGATTAGATAACTGACGAAGCTGATTTGTGGAGAAGACGCATTTGTCATCTACTTATAAAGATCAGACAGAGTTTCAGTGGCGGCCGCTGTGGACTTCTCTTCCTCCCAGCACCTCCCACATCTTCCCCCTGTTTCTCCCCATCTGTCTCACTGAAGCCAGTGTGACAGTTGACATTTAATGGAAAAGACAGTGACATTTAGGCACTACATCATTAGCTGACGCTTTAACGCTATTGTTAAGCTGTCAAGTCAAATAGAGGGAAGATGAAGCTTTTTAAATTTAGTAGAGTACAATGAAAGTCACTGTACGAGATACAGCAGAGAGGATCAAAGCAGTCGAGTCACTTGACTTATTCCCAATTGGAAAAAGCTGTTGTGTGGAAACGGATTTTGTTAAACAAGCCAAGGGACGACTGTTTCCTTTGTATAAATCACAAGTTGTAGACATCTCTTTGCCTTTTATCCCTGTGATATCATTTCTCTACGACTTCCACAAACAATATAGTGATGATTCATGATTATGATTGTGTTGCTGCCGAGCACAGAAGCATCACTGTTCCAGACGAGGTCAGCAAAGACAGTAACGCAGGCGTTGTTGAAGCAGCTTTGGTAAATGTTCTCCTCCTTCGAAGTCAGACGTGCCTGAAGTACCTCCACAGGAAGAGAGAATGGACTAATCAACCTAAAGAACATAGAACAACTGGTCTTGGATCACTCAGTGTTTTCTTCACCATGACAGTCCTCTACCAGGTCTGCATCACTTCACTGAATTCTGCACTAGTCAATTATTGATTTGATCTTCTCTCTCCTACTCTGATATCAGATTTTTGACATTTCTTTCACTTTTTCAGAAGTGAATATCAGAGATATTGTCTTGCAGGAAGGAGTCTGTGGGAAAATCTGTGCAATCATCCTTTAATTTTTATTTCTAAAACAAATTCTTGGAAAACATTTTTTTTTTACTGAGCTTAACATGAGCCGTGTACTCCTTTAAACTCATCCCCAGTCAAATCAATCTCTGGCAGGTGACCATGGCCTCAGTGCTTTTGAGGAAATAGTCGGATGAAGTCAACTGAATTAGGTCACAAAAACAATCCCTCTCCCTTCCTTGGCTGTGCTCGAAGATCCTGTCAGTGAAAATCAGGAAATCTATGTCCCAGCACAAACTTGGCAGAGCCTGAAACCCAAAGAAAGCTCCCATGGCTCATGTAGTATCCTTGTGAGACCCAGTTCACTCTTTAACTCTTTCAAATGTTTGTCTCTGATTCCCTGTGTGAGGCTTGTGGCAGGGAAAAAATGAATGATGAAAAAATGATTGGCTTTAATTACTATTTTTGATTTTTTTAACTCCAATTGAGTGATTGTCCTCAGAGTTTTGCAAAAGGCCACAAACGATTTGTCTCCTGAAAGTCTTTCATGGAGCTGCTGGCCGCTGTCTTCTGCATCCCCTCTCCTGTCTTGTCCAAGTGAAGACAAACTTAAACCTGGTATGACAAGCTGACTCCACCAACCTCAAATCCTGCCAGTCAGGTGTCCTGCCACGACCTGAGCCTGGCTGCTGAGGTGCAGACAGAAGAGCTGAGGCAGCACAGGAACATCGCAGGCAGATGAATTCCACCTGCAATGCCCCTCCTTAATTAAAAAGTTGAATGGCGGTCATGCTCAAGATTTCACAGCAATGTCGTTGACATTCTGAGCCATTTAGAGTCACTTTCACTGACTTACTGTTAATACGTTGGCTCCGTCCCACATTCAGCTGGAATCTCCTTTCTCTGCTTTGATGAATTACATCCAACATAAGATGCTTTTATTTTAAAGTAAAATACAACATACACCAAGTCAGTGTTTATGTAGACAGAGCCTGGTCTTGTTAATGTTACTCTGTAATAGAGCTCTTACAATCACATTCAAGTTTTGACGGATAATCGACTCCAACAAATTAACTATTTATGTGAGTCTCAGTTATGTTTACAAAACCCCTAATTCCTAAAGACTAAGTTAAAGTTAATATGTGTAACCTGTGTTTTAAGTTTTCACTAGGAACAAATGGGCTCTGAGATCGGTGCCATGGCCCTTTAAGGGAGGTCAGATAATTATACTGTCTGTGTTCTTATCTTTTAAATCAGTGAACCAATTTATTTGGTAAAGCAACTTTCACAGAAATATAATTCACAAACCGCTTCACACCAAATAAGCCCATAAAGACACAATCAATAAAAACAAAGCCAATGAAAGAATACAAAAATAATAACACAAGCTCCAAGTTTAAAAAGAGAAAGAAAAGACCAATACAAATAAAATAAAAATACAAGGCAGAGATACAGAGGCAGCCGAGGGTCTATAAAGAAACAACACACCAAAGAACCAGCACTTGACATCTCAGGGAGAGACGTAGGCCAATTTGAACTGATCGGCCTTCAGTTGCTTTTTAAAAGATTCGACAGAGGCTGTGGATTGTGTGTCTAATGGAAGAGAGGTCCATCGTGTCGGAGCAACTACTTCAAACACACAATTATCTTCTGTTTTCGGTGTCGTGCACAGGAGAGCAAGCCGGCCCTGATCAGAAAACCTGAGAGACCTACTGGCAATACAGATGTGTTCAGGTACCTGACCATGAAGGGCTCTACACACGAAAACAGGTACCTTGAAACGGCCCCTCGACATAATGGGAAACCAAAGTAGTGAATGTGGAATGGGTGTGATGTGTCTGGTCCTGGTGGAGCTGGCTGAGAAACTTGCAGCAGCGTACTTGACAGTTTGTAAATGGTTTCGGAGACGATTTACCAAGATAAGTAAAAAAAGGAAATTACTGAAGTGCAGCCCTGAGGAGGCAAAAGGAACAATTTATCTTTTCCATCTCAACTCGCGACACAAAAAAACAGAGCTTCCAAAAAGATGTATGGGTCAGTTATTTAATCTGGTAATAAAAATGCATAACAAACCCCTTTACTCTTCTGTTTCTGGGGAATCCTGGAATCTTTACTATTCGGAGCAATGATCAGAAGTTGTGTTTTATCCGTGTGGGACATCCAGATTACTAGACAGTTACACAGTTGTGAGTTTGTCAGTGTTATCAGGTTTAAAGGAGACAAACAACTGAATGCCATCCGCTTCTGCTGTGAAGGAAACTATACGTGAAGCAGATAGGACCCAGGAGGGAACCCTGAGGTTCACCACAGGACCGAGCAGCAGAATCAGAGACACAGAAAGGATTGACCCAAGGTATAGGAGGAAAATCAACAACTGTTTATGTGACTCACATTGTCGAAGGCCGATATATGCTTTTCCGTTTTGACTGACATGAACTGACACGGACAGAGGAACGCCCTCTCCGAGCGCCTCAGAGAGCTTTTCGTGTACCTCTGATTTTTTGAACTATCTAGCTAGCTGTGATTGGTCCGCTAACGACATAATTTCCCCACAACGTAATGTCCGGAATCTCACATTTTCTGGACCTCAAACTCGTTTCATAAAATACGTTACAAGCAAGTCCTCTTCCATATCAAGCAGCTCCAGCTCCATCACCAGCCTTTGTCTGTTAGTTGCCATCATTCACTGTGTGTGAGGAAAGCCGGGAGGAGGTAAATAAACAAACGTGGACTTCTTCTACACACGTAGAGGTAGGCTTCTCTAAGCTCGTCTTCCGTTGCGCCACCTACTGTTCTGGAGGTGAATTGTTTTCAGCACCCCAGCCTACGGAGAAGCATAAATGAAAAAGAGTCTGTGGGATCCGTGCGTCCCCCACACGCGCAACGGAGTCGAAGTAGCATATTTCGGCCTTAAGGTCTCACCTAGATCAAACTGCATCAAAATGGAAAACTCCCCCATGTTTAAGGACATTATGATGTTATTTACGACTCTGGGGGGTGCAGCTGTGGTGCATCGTCGCTATAAGCTAGAAATAAACTAGTGTAAAATGTTTTTATATCGTAAAATCAGCAGTGAGCTATTTATCCAAAACCATTTCTAAAGGTTTCTGAAAATTGATGATCCTTCTACTTGAAGAAAAGCAGTTATTTCTATGAACACACACAGTTACAGTTACTGTATAAACCATCATTGTCCCTTCTTCCATTCCATCATTTCCCTGTCACACCCCTCTCACCAGTATAAACACCCCCTCTCCCTCAGCTCTTTCTTGCTCTCTCTCTCTCCCTCTCCGCTTTGGTGTTCAGCTCTTCCTTCGCCTCCCCCCATCCACCACCCCCCCCTCGACTTTCTCTCGCTCTGCATTAAGCCCTGCTCGTCTCTCTCTGCCTCTCTGATCCTGCGAGCAGTGCTTCTGGGAGCTCGTCAGACCCGTGTGTACACTGCTGGTCTCCAGTCGTCTTCCCAGTGCCTGCGAGTGGGGGACAAGTGTGGGAGGAGGAGGAGGAGGAGGAGGAGGATGGGGGGGAAGTAACGGTCCCCTTGCCCTAGGCATGAGAGAGAGGGAAACAGGGGAGAGGAAAGGGTTGAGATGGAGGGGAGGGAAAGTAAGAAGTGAGCATGTGAGAGAGGCAGGGGGGAATAAGAAAGGGAGAGACAAGAGAAGATGAGGGAATAAGAGAAAAAATTGAAAAAAAACAAAGAGTAGAGAAAGAGAGCGAGAGCAGGGTGGCACTGAGAGAAGAGCGAATAGGAGACGGAGAGAGAGAGATAGAGAGAGTGAGCAGGAGAGAGAGAGAGAGAGAGAGAGAGAGAGAGAGAGAGAGAGAGAGAGAGAGAGAGAGAGAGAGAGAGAGAGAGAGAGGGAGGGAGGGAGGCGAACAACACTGCAGACACTCGCCCACTGTCACTGCTCCACAGCCAGAGGACAGAGGCAGCCACGGCAACAGTGGAGGAGGAGGACGGAGACGATGGAGGAGGACGACCCGAGCGTCCGTCTGCAGCTCAGCCCCCGACTCTGACGGCCCCCCACCCCCCCCCACTGGGACCATCCTGCCCAGTCGGGAGCACAACTGGGAAATAAAAACAACAACAACTTTCTTCTCTGTCCTTCACGAGACCGAGCAGTGGACCTGAACTCCTGCAGGACTGATAACACACATCTCTCTCTCTCTCTCCCTCTCTCTCTCACTCACTCACACTTCACTACTCGCTGCCTTTTTTTGGGGACTAGAGTGATTTATCTTTTTATTGTTGTTGTGGTTGTTGTTGTTGTTTCCTTTTTTTTAAAATTTTTTTTATTCTTCACTGCCTTTGCTGACCTTCTCAGCCGAGTGGATTGTACTTTTCTCCTGTGGCGGACCATGGGGCTGGGGTGGAGGGGGGGAGCAGGGACCCTCCGGATCAGGACAGGGGGGAGCAGGTACCTTCTGGGGACATGGCTGCTGCTGCTGTGTGGATCCTGGGAGGCTCACACACAGACAGAGGATGGGACGTCTGTCTACTTCTGGGAAACAGGTAAAGCTGTTATAGATTATATGTGAATCCCTTGTTTTACATGTGATGCATGTATGATGTTTGGTGGAGGATCGGTTCTTGCTGTGGCTGCTGCTGTGGTGTGTGAACTCTCAGGCTCAGAGGCAATGATCAGTCAGAGGTTATGGTATTTGTAATGTAGACTGAACATGATGATAACTTTTAGATTTCAGGCAATATTGTAAATCGGTGCATCAAGATTTAATTCCTTTCTATCATGAAAATAAAAGCTTCTTAGCTCTAGGAGAGAAACCTGCTTAATGGACAGATCTGTAATTCCAAAACAGACACTTCTAGATACACGACTCCTCCTAGATGAACTTCACAGATCTACAGACCTGACGATGGCCCAGAAATCTAGAGAAGAGCTTCTTCTTCTACACTGAACAGAATGTGACACGCAGGAGAACCCTGACGTTTTTTTCTTCAAATTGATTACTTTCATCTCGCTGTGTCTCAGGTGATCGACCATTATTGAGATGTTACAGCAGGCGGATGATTGATAGGCATCGCTGCACAATAGAGCTCAGGGAAGGAGGCGGAGTAAAGAGATGTTCGATGGTATCGATACAGAATCAGTGATGGAGATGAGGGGGGGGGTCGTGTGTGTGTCTGTGTGTGTGTGAAATCCATGTAAGGTACACACTTGCCTTGTGCCCTGACTGACAGATAGTGACTCTCACGGAGTCGATTGAAGAGTCACAGTTGGATCCATTGAATAATGTTATCACTGTTGACGTGAATGGGAAGCTCACTATCAATAATGGATGCTGAGCTCTACTTTGAGGTTCTGGGATAAAATGAGCCTTGATCATCACTGGGATGATATTTGCTAATGGACACTTAGAAAATTAGTAGGATTATCTCTTCAGTCTGAAGTGTCCCTGAAGATATCATTGTAATGTCTTGATTTAATCATCAGGTGCACATTAAAGCTCCGGGGCGTCTTCTTCTCTTACAGAAACAGGTTTTTAGCAAAAACTAGATTATTTCAAAATACTAGTATAACTTCTCTCCTAATCCCCAGCTCCAACAACCCCCCCACTCCACCTGTCCCGCCCCGCCCCTCCCTCCCCCAGCAGCAGTCCCTGGTTGACGTATCTCCACGTCTCTCCTGTGGTTCTGCATCTTTAAAGAGGATGTAGCAGCGTAAGGAGATTAAAGGAGCAGGGATTTAACAACCCAGGAAAGACAGCCCAGGGAACAGACTTGAGAAACAGAAAGGCAGAGGGAGCACTGCAGGCAGAGAGAGGGACTAGCTTAACCTACATCTAGCCTACTGTAGGTCATAGTGATTACGCTCCTCTCCCACGCTACAGCACCTTTCTCCCACACCATACATGCTCCTCCACTGGAAAGCTCCGGGCTCGGTGCTTTGAAATATAATCCAGTGTTGGGAGTTTGTTCACTTCTTCCCAAATACAACGTAGCACATTGATTTCAGCTCCGGAGCCTTTCCTCCTTTTTATTTCCTATTTTTTATCTCAGTGCCTTTGACAAGTGCCTGAAGAGTATTAAAATCACAGAGGGCAATTTAGCGCTTTGAATCCCAGTGCTTTTCATCAAAATGTGATTATGTTTGCACAAGATTTGCATACTTTTTTTTCTTGCCAATCGAAGCTTGTTTTAAGAAGAAAAAAACCCACAAAATATGATGATGTTTGTGCACATTTGCCGAGTGTGCAGTGGAGGGAATATTCTCGTGGCAAGCGATGCTCTGATGTTTTGCATATTGATGAGTCGAGCTGAAATACGGCCCCTGTCTTCCGAAACTGTGGGGAATTGGGCCCGCGCTGCTTGTACCGCCTCCTGTGAAAATATGATGTATCTGTTTTGGAAGGTGAGACACTTCATTTTTTATTTTTTTTTGCTTTGAAAAGACTATTCAAATGAGGCCGATAGAGACGAGAAGCTCCAACCTGACACCGCAAGTGATATTTCTGAGGGTGGCAACGAGAGTGATTACAGCCACCGGCAGGAAGACGCTGGTGATGATGATGGTGATAATGGCGTGTCACAGTTTTTTTTCCTGGAGATTTTTGCTCAACGTTTCTTCCTCTCAGACTCTATATTCACACCATTTCTTTCCCCCTGTCGCATCCTGTCAACTGTGCCCCCCCGAGCACTTCTCCCCTCGCGTCTCTATCGCTCCGTTTCCCCCGTCTACCGCTCACATGCTATATTTTGCATCGCTGTTTACGGATCCACAGTTTTTTTTTTTTTCAATCACTGCAGCGGTAAATTTCAGAGGAACCTTTTTTTTTTCCCGTCAGCACCAGGATGACAAAGCATCAAACAAATGCCGCTGTCTTTTGCAAATTCATGAAATAAATGTGTCAGTGTGAAAAGAAAAGTGTAATAGAGATCTGCTAAGTGGCACAGAGACACACACACACTTAACACACACACACACACAGGGAAGGCATATCTCTCCATTCTGGTTCCGTGAGCAGGCTTCATTAGAGTCTGTTGTTGGAGCGACAAGGTTGCCAGGTTTCAGCTGTCAAGACCTCACATGTCTGCCCGAGGACAAAGCAATTACTGGTGGTGGAGAAGGTGATGGTGTATTCAAGAAAACACACTGCAACATCTCCATACCTCCGCCCTTCTCTGTTCACTCCACTATAGGTGTGGGCATCGCAGTTTGATGGTCATGCTTCTTGAGTTTTCACCGGCTCTCTGAGTGTATAAAGGTGAAGGAGAAGTTTAACCGTGTGTAAATCGATGTTATGATTTAGCTTTTGTCTCAAAATCTGTTATGAGTCTGATGCTGATTCGATCTCCTCTCATCAACACGCACCCGCCCTGTAGTGCGGCCCCGTAATCTCCCCTGAGATCCAGATAAAGTATCATTCAGATTACGCAGGAGTCACCTCTTGCCTCTGATCAAGCCAATCTCATTTCACCAACTGTCTCGCCTCACGGGGTCAAGTCACACATCCCAGCACGTGTCTCTCTGCTGGAGTCCTGTTAAGTCACCTGAGTCATGCTCGGGCTCGTCGACAAATTTCACTAACTTGCTTAACGGCCGTGTGTTTGTCTTCGGATTCAATACATCGCTGGACGTCAAAACCCGTTGGTGTTGAATTGACATATCAATAAGTTTCAATCATCGTTTTGGTAACGTAAGCATTTTGAGACCTCTGGAGTTGACAATGGAAAATGGAAATGCGGCCCATTCCCATGCAGCAGAAAGACACCCGATTAGCTTGTTGCACCTGGAGCATTTCTACATGTCCTTCGTTGGATTCATTAATTCATGAATCACACACTTGAACACTCCATCCATTATTAAGCGTCTTTATGAGTAAGTTAAGTTTTAAGATTTACAACTCTCATCTGGTACCAAAATACCAAGTTAGTGCAAGTATACCTAACAACAATACCAGTTAGTGCAATTAGTGCAATTAGTCGAAGAGCCCGAGTATGACTATGGTCGGGCTCTTCGACTAATTGCACTAACTTGCTTAACGTCCGTGCGTTTGTCTTCGAATGCGATACATCGCTGGACATCAAACTAGTTGGTGTTGAATTGATATATCAATAAGTTTCAGTTTTGGTAACATAAGCATTTTGAGACCTTTGGAGTTGACAATGGAAAATGGAATTGGTCCAACTCCCATGCAGCAGGAAGACACCCGATCAGCCACTTGTTGCACACGGAGCATTTCTACATGTCCTTCGTTGGATTCATTAATTCATGAATCACATACTTGAACACTCCATCCATTATTAAGCGTCTTTATGAATAAGTTACGTTTTTAGATTTAAAACTCTCATCTGGTACCAAAATACCAAGTTAGTGCAAGTATACCTAACAACAATACCAGTTAGTGCAATTAGTGCAATTAGTCGAAGAGCCCGACCATAGTCATGCTCGGGCTCTTCGACTAATTGCACTAACTTGCTTAACGTCTGTGTGTTTGTCTTCGAATGCGATACATCGCTGGACGTCAAACTAGTTGGTGTTGAATTGACATATCAAAAGTTTCAGTTTTGGTAACATAAGCATTTTGAGACCTTTGGAGTTGACAATGGAAAATGGAATTGGTCCAACTCCCATGCAGCAGAAAGACACCCGATTAGCCACTTGTTGCACCTGGAGCATTTATACATGTCCTTCGTTGGATTCCATAATTCATGAATCACTCACTTGAACACTCCATCCATTATTAAGCGTCTTTATGAATAAGTTAAGTTTTAAGATTTACAACTCTCATCTGGTACCAAAATACCAAGTTAGTGCAAGTATACCTAACAACAATACCAGTTAGTGCAATTAGTGCAATTAGTCGAAGAGCCCGAGCATGACTATGGTCGGGCTCTTCGACTAATTGCACTAACTTGCTTAACGTCCGTGTGTTTGTCTTCGAATGCGATACATTGCTGGACGTCAAACTAGTTGGTGTTGAATTGATATATCAATAAGTTTCAGTTTTGGTAACATAAGCATTTTGAGACCTTTGGAGTTGACAATGGAAAATGGAATTGGTCCAACTCCCATGCAGCAGGAAGACACCCGATCAGCCACTTGTTGCACCCGGAGCATTTCTACATGTCCTTCGTTGGATTCATTAATTCATGAATCACACACTTGAACACTCCATCCATTATTAAGAGGCTTTATGAATAAGTTAAGTTTTAAGATTTACAACTCTCATCTGGTACCAAAATATTCTCGGCAGATAATTCCTTTTGTTTGGTTTTTGTCCGATGAGATGAAGAAATGATTCTGGATCATTCAGCTGCTCAGTGTGTGGTCGGACGTGGGCGTGTCTGCATGTACAGGACTTTGCATTTGTCCGACCTGCATCGCTAATGACCCGTCACTCCGCTGAAACAATGGAGTCTCAGTCCGACACGGCGCTGTGAAATCGCTGCTGTGTGTCACCACGTTCCACTGATGTCACCTTTCAATGCACAGGGACAGGGCAGCCCGGCGCTGACAGCCCATTGTTAGCCGAATACATTCCTCACTGCACAGAGGCGCCAGCGGTGAAGGATGTCACCCTCGTTGTTAGCGGCTCTCTCAAAATCACCTGCTATTACAGCGGCCCCACCGGAGAGGCCGTCCAGGAAATTGAGGGAGAGCGGGTGTGACGGTTCACGAGTTCAATACCGCAAGTCAAGGTCATTACAGGGAGTGTAAGCGATTCTAATCCAATACGCTGTTTGTCAAATTCAGTGAATATGTCCTCACGGTCCACCAGCTGTCCCTTGTGTGTGCGTGCTGGAGAGAATATCTGGTATTGATGCACAGCCCTTGGGTCCGTAACTGGGAAATAATGTAAATGGCCGCACAGCACACAACGCTACGTCGGCCAATCAGCACCAGGGGGCGTTAGTGGAAGAAGTAATTGGGGGGAGGAGTCAGCGGGAGCGTTAAACCGTGAATCTGGATCCGGGAAATGAAAAGTACATAATAATGTGACACTGTGCTAATTGTTCATTTATTTCTTAAATTCTGAGTCACAATATTTTCCCTTCCTGTATGACAGTTGGATAATTCATCCTGCACTTTGGGCCATTAATTAAATTTGCATCTGAAGATAAAGCTTTGTGGAATGTTTAACTCTCCGCCTGTGACCATGAATTGTGCTTGTTCATCGACAGGAGCAAAGTCACCTACGCTGTCCGATTCATCCATTAAATCCACAGGCGTATAGGTGGTGATGAAAAGTCCTCAACTATAATGACTTTCCATGTCGAGCTGCTCGATACCCTTTACCCTTCGTGGGGGTTGTGACTCATATTCAGCGCTAATACCTCTGAAAGTTCCCTCATTAGCTTTGTGTCTTTATAGGACACGTGTGTGGAATCTGTTGAAAAGGCCAAATTTCTCTATAGCATAAATCCTATCTATTAGCCTACTGCCCACCTATGATGATTCTTTAAGACTCATAGGCTGGCAACTGCATTGGAAACCACATATTGACAGTATAATATTATAATTATTGTTTTAATTGGGGTGAAAACGGGGAGAATGAATGTTGATAACCGGGACATTTTAGTGGTTTTCAGATTGGGATCATCCCTGACAAACCAGGATGTTAAATACACATTAAGTTGCTTCTCAGATCTTATTCTCTGTGAGAGACCCAGATGAGAAGTCTGAGACTGGAGCAGTTTCGCCTGATCATCTACAATCATTCATGTGTAATGTCCTTGACTTCTCATTACCAGCCTCTCATTCATTAATGTTTTTGTCTGCTTAGCTGATGGATTCATATCCTCATCTCACCTCAGCACCAGCCTCACTCACGTCTTGTCTCAGGCTTAAAGTAGAACTTCGTGTCTCTTCAAACCCTGAAAATCCTTTGGCCCAAAATAGCCTGGTGTGCTAATACCTGTGCTGCGTAGCTGCATTATATTCGTCCGACACTTGTCTCGATTTGAGCCAGAAACAAACATCCCACTGAGTCACTGCAGCTCCGATAGCAGCAGGATTTGTGACTGGCATCCTCCCAAATGAGAAAATCCCTCAGAGAGTCCCTCCTCATTTTAGCGACTGCATTACAACGTGACCCTCATGACCCTAATTAGCATACCGCCGGGGGGGCAAACTAGAGTCTGGTAGTTAATTGGCAAGCCGCTGTTTAACGTCCTTAGCAACAGGCAACACAATTTAGGCCATGCATATAAATTAAGACAATTTCCTTGGGAATTTTCATTTTTCATTACAGAGCACGCCAGTGGGTTCTTATTTTAATTTCGCATGCGAGTGTTTTTGTTTTCACTTTCAGTCGAGTTGAGTTGGAGAGGGAATGGAGCGTTGTGTGAGTCGAGCGACTGCAACCACAGGAAAGTGAGAACTCAGCAGCCTGTGGAGCCTCTGCTCAGGAAACAAACAGCAGCAGCAGCCAGGTGGCCTCAGCATCTCTCTGCTGAGGAGAGGAAGGAAGACGTTCGGTGTCTCTGCTGCACAAACGATACCGAGCAGGACGAACCATTACGCTGCATTGGATTTTAAAAGCATTTGCGTCACATTTGACCCAGATTGATCTGTTCTGGGGCTTTAGCGATATCACCCCCCCCCCCTCCTCTCTCAAGCCCAGACCGCTGCGTTTTTTTGGAAATGGCCAATCCATTCAGCGGAGAAAGATGCCAAAGAGATGCCAGAGTTTGTTTAATCTAAATGGCAGAGCTTACTCTAAAACCTGGCTATTACTGATATAGGAGGGATGGCTGGATTAGAGATTATACTTCATCCAAAAAACTTTATTTAGAGAGACCTAAGAGGATTGCCACTGACTTATTTTTGCAATACTCAAATGGCTCATAGCGTCCTTCTGATGGGGGCACTGTGTCATTCTGCAACCTGACCAGTGTGCTCTGTGGACGCTCGTGACGTGAGTAAGCAGATCAGTGATAGATTGTTGTTATCTAGGGATGTTTTTACTCTGATTATCAGCCTTGACCTGATACATCAGTGGGACACGTGCTGCTCTGAAAAGATTAGTATACGACAGCAACGTCTGACCCACTCTGCTGAGAGCTCCCTGTGTCTGTGGATGAGCTCAGTTGCTTGAAAGGTGAAGGTTTCGGTGCTTTGCTAGTTGTGCAGTCGCTATTTTCGTTTTATGTTCCCCTCGGATTCGCTAAGTCATGCCTCAAAAAGTCAATCTGGAAAACATCTGCTCCTTAAAGGGACTCTTACCTTTGTTGCATTTGAGAATTACAGCACATTCAAATCATCCCGCCTTTCTCCAATGCCCCACCCCCTCGTTCCCATCCGCGGTGTTTTTTTGAAGAAACTTTATTTACACTTACAACCTACTGCCTCCGTGCACGCACGTGAGTTTTTGTTTACCAAAGCAATGGATTCGGTAAGTTATATACATTTACATTCACATATGATGACGGGCCCGAATGCGCCACAAGAAGCAGACGGATAACCTGCATGTCCATGCAGCAAACAGACAGGTCTGTCGGCCAATAAGGTCCTTCGGTCCGAAGAGTTTTATTGGTTGAAGTTTTCACTAAATATTATGAGAGTGAAATAATTGTTTGTTTTTACTCCTGGTGGGTCTGTCTTGCATTTTAGAGTTTCATTACCTTATTAATACCAATTTAACCTTATCCAAAAAAAGTGTAAAAATGCAACAAAGGTAAGAGTCCCTTTAATATCCCACAGTTTTATCTATTATGTCTCTTCAGTCTCCTCCGAAATAAAGAAAGGGGTTCGTGTTCTTCTGTTTTCCAGGGAGGTCACGTCCTTGTGGTGTCTCCTCACAAACAAGGAGTTTAAGGGATAGTTGCAGGGATTCAGACACTTGGATGACACCACAGCAGCAGAATGGAGGCATTGTTTTTTTTTTACGTTTGAAGTCGTGGTCACCGTTTACTTCAATTGTATTGAATTTGGCTGCAACGGCGTTTACCTCTGAATCCCTCAAAGTGTTTTGTGGACTCGACACACCTCCAGCAGCAGAGTGGTTGGTAGATAATGATTGGACTTCCATTTTTGGGTGAACTACACCTTTAAATCTGCACCCGGCCGCAATTCTAAACGCATATAGAAGAAATCGAACACTAGTGGTGAGGGTGTGGTATTCAGATCCGGCCCTCGACTCCCACGAGAGGAAACACACGGCTCCACTGAGCTGAGAGGAAGAGCAGCGTCCTGAACAAAGCAGTGACATTTACCTGAAAAGAAGCTGCTCTGCCTCCTCCGATGCTTTTCTAATAAAGCTGAAGAGATGGAGGAGGCCCAGGAGTAAATATCCCCCCCACCTCCATCCATCTTGCGGCCTTGTCATTAATCCTTCATTTCCCCCACTGGCCATCAATTGTTTCCGCTCAGCTGTGGAACAGTCAGGGACATGTTTTGATAGCGTTCTCCGCACCCGAGAGCTCGCTGTAGCACGGCGGTCTGGGTGTGGTGGGTTCGCCGTGGAGCGGGTAAGCTGATGGAGAACAAGACGCTGTGCAGAGCGCCGGCTCCTCTGAGGCAAGAAGATGAATTCATCATTAGATCATGTGATGAACTGTAAACACAGAGCGCTTTAATCTACTGAGGGGCTAAAGAATCACATCGCAAACCTTTTAAATCTGCCTGAATATCACGAGAACGTTACATTAGATTATTGAGCTGCAGCGGCGGGTTTGGAATCTTACATAACCCACGATGCATTTTGTTATTGAGAGTCACATCGTGCTGCTGCGGTTTTGACCTCATTCCGGAAGGATTTCGGAGCCGTGTGTTCTCGGCTTGTTGAGAAAACATGGTGCAGTAATTCCTCCGAGTGCCTTAAACAACAGTGACAGGACAGTGGCTTTAGGTAATTGTTTGTGACAGTGTTTACTTGTCCCTGACGTGATCGAGTTGTTCTGTGGTATGATGTTACCACTCCCCCCCCCCCCCCCCCCCCACCCCTTTGTTTTCTGTCTCGTGCAACTTGCGGTTTGGTTTTAGTTTGACTGCACGATGACAATGTGAAGATGCAAGAAAGGAGTAATTAGGCTCAGTGAGTGTGTTTACATGCAGCATCCTGCTTGGATTGTGTTTACATGGAAAAAAATGAGAAACCTGATTATATATATATTTCATAATAACACGTGTTTACGAGCAGTGTCTTAGCTTTGATCCGCTGCATGAGGTCTGGATTTGTCACCTGGTTATGGTTTATACAGGAAGCAAATCTGGATTCTTCAAAATGTAGATATAATCAATTCCAGGTTTTCAAAACAAGGACAAGATGTTTACCGATTTCAAACATAGCCTAGAATAATATAAATAGATCATAACCAGGATACTCCTGCACCTGTAGTGGAACTTCAATTACCGAGGACATAGGTAAGTGTTGCCATGACGCTTGACGGCTGGAGTGCCTGATGCTTGGTGCTAATGTGATCGTCATGACAACAACTTTAATGTTCGGGACACACAGCATAGACGGCTTTTAATGCTAACTCTCCAGGTTAGCTGTCCTTGCAATGCTAAAGAGAAGTACACGAGAAATCAGATGAACAAAAGTAGTTTATAGATGGTGTAATGCTAATCTTGCTTACAATCAATTAGCATGCTAATGTTTGCTAATTAGCACTATATTCAATCTGAGATGGATGGGAATTGCTTTCTGCAGGTATTCAGTCTTTAAAAATGTATTGGACAAATCGATGAGAAAGAGGAGCTCCATGAAATATTTAGGAATTACCCAGAGTTATTACAGTTCATTATTGATGTAATAAGCATAACTGGCTGAATCAAATAAAAACAGATGTTAATACAAAACGACAAATGTCAACCTCGCTTTGTTGCTGGAGGAAAAGTCCGAGGATCTCATCTAAATCATTGAGATTCATCCACAGGGCAAAACATTCCGTGTCGATCTATCTCAACTTGGTCAGATTGAAATGTTTTACACCAAAACGGAGCCAGACTGCTTATTGAATTATAAACATAGAAGAAAATACTGTGTGCGTGTAAACAGGAGATTTATTGATTGTGCGAGATGACACAGTGTTTTGTCTCTGTAACCTACGATAGAAATCACTCACTGATCCCCGAT
Source organism: Limanda limanda (assembly GCF_963576545.1). Taxonomy (NCBI): domain Eukaryota; kingdom Metazoa; phylum Chordata; class Actinopteri; order Pleuronectiformes; family Pleuronectidae; genus Limanda; species Limanda limanda. The sequence goes on along the minus strand of NC_083646.1, from coordinate 2,586,319 downwards.
GAGTTCGACCGCACAATAACAGGCAGCACTTATTACTCACACTCGTAGAATGATAAGGGTTTAAAGCAGATACTAAGAGTCCAGCTTGTGGTAAACCTCACAGTCAAACATCTGATTAATACGACGGACTCATTTGCATTCAGGTCTGCTCTACACCACAGCCTGAGCTTTATTCATGGAACTGCTCCTGGAATCATTCATTATCAGCATTTCAAGTCTTTTTGTGCCAAGAAACACTTAGCCCTATTAAAAGTGCACATGCCAACAGAAATAGGAAAAGGGTAGTTAATTTATCAACTTAAAAAAAAAGAAGAGAAGAAAGTCATGGAGAGCACAGTTCATTTAAGCCCCCGACAGCCATAATAGGGCTAAAATAATAATAAGGGAGGGAGGGAGAGAGAGAAGAAACAGAGGATTTAAAGGCATCAAAAATCCATACAAAGGAGGTTAGGGTAAGAGAGCACACCCTGGCATGCTTTAGCACTAGTACCAACATAATAAGCTAGAAATATGTAATGGTGGGAGGGGGGGGAGAGAGACAGAGAGGTTGGCTAATCACCAGAGACAAGCCCCTGGATTAGAGGGAGGGCAGCAGATGGCCTCAGGGAGGGATGGGCTGACCGTATACCAATATCCCGGTGGGTTGATAAGGCTCAGTAACTCCTTGTGCCTACAGCAGACAAGCAAGCATGGAGTGTGTGTGAGTGTGTGTGTGTGTGTGTGTGTGTGTGTGTGTGTGTGTGTGTGTGTGTGTGTGTGTGTGTGTGTCATCGTGTGGGTGGTCGCTGCCCACATGTACCGTTTAAGAACTTACAAAGCAGAACGTTAATGTAATCAACGAGAATTTGTATTGTGTCACTTAGTTGCCGGACCTTAAGAAAGCAATCCATACTCGCAGGCTAGCCCCCTTGTCGATAGAGCGCTGTAATGTAGATGAGTTTGGTTTTTACAGCCACTCGATCCATCCATCTAGGCTGCTCATCCTCTGAGGGTCGCCCGGGGGCTGGAGCCAATCACAGCTGACCTGGGGTAAGAGGCGGGGCACACCCCTGGCCAGCTCAGCAGTTTATCACATGCATGGCCAGCATAGAGAGACAAACTCAACAACTGTTACTAATTATTATTTTTATCATCGATTAGGATATATCTGACGAGAAAGTCCATCAAGTATTATCCTGTTTACACAAAAACGAATCCTTTAGATATTTCATGTATTTTCACTGGATTAATTGACAATGTCGTCATACTGTGTTTTGGATAATTTATGATTCCAGTTGCACTTTGCTTTGGTTGGTGTTCACTTTTATTATTTGTGATTAATTTACTGTGCACAAACTTTCCCTGCAAAATTGTGTGGTTGGCAAATTTGTTTTCTGCCCAGAGCGTTATGTTCTCAAAATCCCAATTTAATTAAATTGAATCCAATATTCACCTTTTCTTACCTGTGTTTTTCTTTTTGCCTTGTTTTCACTTTCTAGTTTCATATTTAGCTTTAATAAACATAAAGTTTACATCCACTATAAACCAACATTTCACAAATACACACACACACTTTTCTCTGAGTACAGGTAGCGTCCGATGAGTATTTCAAAGGGATATGAATTTGTCTCTCGTGATTGTCTCTGCAGCGAAGACGGTTCTTCTTTCTCATTTCAATATTCAGGTCAACGTTTTCAGTGCAGAAAGGTTATGATTTAAGATGCATTATGAACATGGATTGCTTCCCATTTGGAATACATTAGAGGCAGCTTTATCCCGACAGTCTGTTTTTTGTCCTAAAGGTAAAATATAAAACACTTTTAATGCCTGGTCAGACTTTAGCTCTCCTGCAGGAGGCTGTGTGTCCTCTGTCTCGTAACCAGTGAGGTTATTTCTGCTGCTTTTAAATGGTTGCATAACTAAAACTCCAGTTCTTGAACTCCATCCAGCTCCTCATCCATCCATTGATTCAAATGCCTATTTATCCATTCGTCCATTAGCGTTCTTTCGCTCTCGCTTCCCGTTGTGCTGTGGGTGGATAGCGTGGGCCTGCACTCATGGGTGTCACTTCACACACTGGGTCTTTGGCAAATACAGCCCCCCCAACCCCCCCTCACACACACACACACACACACGCACGTGCACACACACACACACACAGGCATAGTGAGTAGCGGCGAGACCACACTTAAAATCCATAGAGAGAAAGTTGGCGGTTCTCTGTAACACAATGTCGATAACAAAGCAGCTTTTTCTGTGTTTGAGCAGCTGCAGCCAGGGAACAGAACTCTTTAGTGGTCACACCCCCCGCTTTTATATATAGCTCAGTGCGAGTATGTGACAGATTGTGGGGGGGGCGGCGGTTTCTCATTCTCTCTTATCTCCTGTCATCTCTGTGAGGAATCAGTCAGTGTCATTATCTGGCTGTGGTTTAATTTTTTAAGCACTTAAACATTAGTCATATGAAATCATGATCATGTTTAAACAGTATACGGCTAAATGACCAATTAAGAAAATACACTGCAACAGTCAAGTGTAATAGTTCTCGTGTAATAAGGTATTTATAGTTTAATAATGATGGTATAATGGTGTCTAATTAATACATTCATCATATTCACACTTTGCACTCATTACTGGACCTGTACATATAATGTCTAGGTTATCAGTAGCAATGGATTTATTCAAAATTTGTAATTGCAGATTATGTTCTTATGTAATGGTTTGCTGAAGGCATTTTAATTTGAAGTGTAAATGTGAGACAGGAAGCAAGATGGTGTGATGCTTCCAACCTTTTCTTTTTTATATAATAGAACAATAAGTAAAATAGAAATATGATCTAAATTGGAAGAAAGTATTTTCAACCTAAAGCCAAACTAAGAATGTTGATGGGCAATGTTCAGTCTGTATTCTTTTACTTGAACTTTAACACTGAGAGAAATGAAATATCACAGTTCCTTAACTTTTAACCTCTTGATTCTTATGTTTTATTTGTACATCACATGTTTTTATAAGGGTTAAATTAGGCAGAACAGTGAAATGATCAGTTATTATCATTATTCCTAAGACACCCACGTTTACCCTCCTCTGTGAAGCTGCTACACTGACAGAAAATGTTTGCGTAATCACAGACTCAGATGTGAATTATCAAAGTCTGCTTCCATCTATCGCTGAAGGAATCAAAAGATCCTTGTCTGTGCTTTTATTTTTTGGCAGCTTGTACAATTTTAACAATAGTTTCTCTGGTATCTTTAAAGAAATCCCGACCTGACAACTTGAGTTCTTTTTTAAGTTCCTTTTTTCCAGGATCCATCTAGAAACTCAGATCGATAATCCGGTTTCTATCTCGCTCTAATAGTTGATGTTATAAAATGTAGTTTTAAATGCTGTTAGGATATTTAGGAGGTGGAGCAGAACACTTAGTAGAAATGCTTCAGCGAGAGAGAGCAAACTCCCAGAGGACATGAAACCTGCCCTGACATTTAACACCTCTTTTAAAACCCAGTTAAAAATATTTATTTACTCCACTGCCATTCACTGAATCTTAAGTACCCCCCCCCTCTCTCAACCTTGAATCCTGAACTCCCTGCTCCTCAGACTCTCTCTCTCTGAGTGGCTTTTACAGGCACAACACATTGGAACAGCAAACAGAGCATCAGAAACCTGCCTGATTTCTTTAAAAACGACGACCTGATCCGATCAGGACCTCGACACATTCAGAATCAATTCAAAAAGAGCCGAGGATGATACTCAGAGAGGGAGAGCACCAACATGGCAGCTGCATGATGCACACTACAGATAATCAGTGAAATAAGCAGCAACATAAGAAGTAAGTCCCAGAGAATTTCTTTCACCTCCTGGCGGGTTATTTTATTTACTTTATTCGTGATATAGAATATGTTAGAAGTCAAATTGCCCTTCACCAAATCTGCAGTCATCTCAGCGTCCATTAATCTTTTATTAGCTGCAGTGACATAAATGTCCACACAGGCTGGAAGTGTCCGTTAATTAATTAAGTGCAGAGTCCAGGGATATTCAATGAGTTTGCTCTTAAAGTTCAGATAAATTATACAGGACTCCACATTAACGAGAGGCACATTAATCAACAGTCACGACACAGCTGCAGCTCAGTCCGGTTGCTTCCTGGTGTAATCGATAAAGAGAAACTCCAAATCCTCTCAGATTTACTGTCTGAGTCCGAGTTGGACCTAAATCCTGTCATATGAAAGGTATTCTCCTTGTTTAATATAAACATAAACCTCACAGTGTACAGCAGGCAGTTGTTTAGCAGGACTGTGAGTCAACAGTATTCATCATTGTCAAGATGGCGGCTGGTTGGTGGATGATGTGTCCGCGGCGCTGAAATATTTTTGCATTAATGCATTGAGTAGTTATTGCCATTGATGCCTGAAGTTTGGCAGCTTTATTCTAAAACTATACAGTATATAACGTACTCATGAATTTAAAAACACACAGTACATTTAAAGAGAGATATAAAGTGTATATGAAGCCAAATCATCTTGATCGCCCCCTGGTGGCTGGCTGCAGAATAGGCCAGGAACCCCACCTCAACCATGTTAGTGGTTGGGACATTGAGCAAACTTAAAAGCCAGAAAGTTGAGTTTTTATTAGTGATTTCACAATTTAAAAAATGTGGTGATTACACGTATTGTATCAAAGATATTTTAGCAGAATTCATGTACAACTGGACGAAATGGAGATGCCATTTCATGAATATATCCAACATTATGGTTGACTGGAGGGACAAATTTTAATGAATTGTAATTTGCAAACTAAAATACTGTTGTCTTTGATATTGCTTATAATATTTGTGATGTAAAACAAATTAGACCACGACCATTAATTGCCCAAAATATGTTGAATGTTAAGATTTGATTGATTTGGAGAGCTGACAGCTGGATCCAATAGAAACTGCCCACAACAGACACCCTGTGAAGAGCGGGCGGGGGGGCGATGCAGCGTTGATGTGTCCTTTCCTGTTGTCGCAGCCCACTCCCCTAAGAGAACTCATTAATGAACACGCAGCCAGGACAGACCCGGCTCCTGTAATTCATCACGGCACGTGTGACCTCTCCAGCTCCTTTCTTCCTCTGCCGTGAACACAGGTCTGTTCCGGATGCTTTAAACCCGGCAGCACGTGTTCACCGTGTGGCTGATGATGTTCAGATTCTCACAGCGTTTGCACGGTGGTCTGTTCTTCTCCTCTTCTCTTAAACTGTGTCACAATAACGAGGATCTGCTTCTCGACTCAAACACTTCAGTCACCGACTCTGTCGCCTTCATTTGCTGGATTTATTTTTTACTTCAAACAAACCAAGAGAAACATTTTTAGTCCGGCGTTGACCCGTGTCCCGTACGTTTCTGTGTTTGCTGAAACAATAGAGACTCAACCCCTCAGCCCTTGTGTTTGGTGCATAACAAACACAAGGGGAGAGAGTGGAGCAATTAGGAGGCAAGCGCTGTCGGTACAAAGAGAAAGATGAAGACAGGAGCTTAGAGTACAAGAGCAATAACTGAAAGAAATAGAATACGATTCGATTAAAATGTACAATATACTTTGCATATCCTTTGCACATATACTGTGCAAAGGAAGATATGCAAAGTATCCAAGCAGTCCCACAATACTCTCAATCTGTTATTCAATAAAAAACAAAAGAATTTGCATTATCCTATTTTTAAAACATAATTTGTAATTAGATGCTGACAGAAAGAATCATCCTCTCCTGGCTGTACAGTAACATATTTCCGCTGCTGCTATTTCCAGAGATCACACATGACTCATGGCTGCAAGCAAACCAGTCACTGCAATAATGATGTCACTGTCAAATAGACGTGTGTGATCAGAAGTGGCACATGTTTACGTTGACCTCTGGCCTCACTGCAGGCAGCCAGGAGCTTCCTGCTCTTTCTGCACGCCACTGTCATGTATGTTTAAATTGACGTGTGCTTAGTGAAAGCGTGATTATTATTTTTTAAACCTCAATTCCCATTGCTTACTTCCTTGTTAGTAACTTTTTTTAAAAAGTTTCCAGCCGGTGTTGTTTGCTCTTGTTTTGTTGTGGCACTTTGATCCCGGTGAAGAATGGGAGCGTCTGAAATAATCTGTGGAAACTTTCACCTGGAAGAAACTAATCCAGAAGCTCCACAGCAGGAAATCTTTATCATCAAAGAAGAAAAATGTCCACAAGATGTTGAAGGGCCTCGGAGCATTTGAACCGCAACTAATTGCAAGACAAAGCTTCGGAGAATGTCATCCATCACCTCCTCCTTTTTACATTCACCTCGGCTCATCTTTCTGAAGGAGCCCTTATTGGAAACCCAGTGGTCACACAGAGTTCGGGGGGGAGAAGAGGGTCGCCTCCTCCTGGAAGCACTGATCAGATTGCTCTGTTTGGGACAAACATCTTCTAGCTCTCTCCTGTTCTCCCACTGGTTGGGAAAAGATATATGAGGTCAGGATACATTTTACTAAGGTGTTAATGGTCTGAATATGTAGTTTCAAGCCTTCTTCAATACTGCATGATGTTAATTGTACATTATAGTTGCAATTATAGTCAAAAAGCACTGTTTGTGTTTCAAGGCGATTGACACATTTAATTTCTTATGATTGAGTGTTTCAATTTACATTTCTGGGTCATTCATTCCCTTTAACTGGCCTCATTTGCTTCTACTTGATTTTGTAGGAATGAGAAATCAGAACGACGTTCATGAATTCCCAGAGACAGGAATTGGCAAGAAGAGAAAAACTGAGGAACCTTTTTAAAGGTGACAAAAGGCTTGAGCAAGACGTCAGATTTCCAGACCCCAGATGTTTAGTATTTCCTGCAGTGGCTGCTTACAGTTAGTAAATGTGTATCATTGCCTTTCTGATGGTTTCCTCTCTGTACGGCTGCTGTTTAAAGGTGAATGTCCTCCTACAGTTAATACCTGATCTGAATATCCTTCCAGTCACCTCCCCAGGAATCACGTATTCTTGTCGTCTGGTGCTGTCGAGCGTGATAAGACAAGTACACATCGATGTTATTGTCGTGGATAGATTACAGTGATTGAGCCATGAGGAGAAGTAAGGGTAAACATCCCCTGTGGGACTGTTACAGCTCACGTCTTATCTCCCTGGTGGATTCCCCGAGTCCTCCATCACTTAGCGTGTTGGGACTCAGCGAGCGGCGCCACGCTCACCGTTCATCAGACCGAACATCCTGCATTCATCAGGGTCTTTGTCTTGCTCCTCAGCAGCGAGTGAAACAAGAGACAATAAATAACACAACCCACTTCCCTGTGCACGCGGACCCTCAGCTCTCGGCTGTAGTGCATCATTAGAAGTTCCCGTCAGCTGACAGCGGCGGCGAGCGAATCCGCCGACTCAGCCCGAATTCAGCCGGGCGCACCTGCCTCAGTGAAGATGATGTGTGTGTGTGTGTGTGTGTGTGTCTGTGGAAGCAGCGCAGACAGGATTATAGAGCTGTCACTGCCGTCCGTCATGTCTCCAGCTGCCCCCTCCACCTCCATACGTCCACCCCCCCCCCACACACAATCTGTGCCGGTGACAGCTGTAGTCATAGCAACAGAGATAACATGATGAGTATGTGGAAGCCTGGGCCGTGCTACCTGTGGCCGCACCTGTCTCGCTCGCTTGACGTCTATTTAATGGGAAAATGTTAAACCGCCAAACAGTTCATCATGAGCTGGTTCTGCACTCGGGTTTTTAATCAAATCAATTTCCAGACGTTGTTTGAGAACAAGCGGTTATTTGCTTGTGAGACGTTGTTTTTTCATTACCTTTTTAATTTTGGGAATTTCTTGACGTTTGGCTGCATTTTTCGTGACAGAAGTCGTGTTTTATTCCGAAGTTAAAGCAGAAGAACCACATGGAAAAAATGGGGAAGTTACTTTCTTCAAAACCCAAAACGACACAACTAGGGTTGAAAAATTTCGGGAATATTCAAAGTTGGAAACTTTCCATGGGAATTAACGGGAATAAACGGGAATTAACGGGAATTAACGGTAATAAACTGGAAATGTTGTGGGTAATTTATACTAACTGTATTTACCTTGTCATATACAGACATAAATATAAACATTTTGTTTTGTCATAGGCTGATTTGAGCCCTGAGGAAACTTTGGGCACTTGACTATATGCTTCTGCATCGTTGTGTCATTCTTAACATAGGTCTTTGCACAGTATTTGCAAATGTACACAGCCTTTCCTTCTACATTGGATGAGGTGAAATGTCTCCACACATGAGAGAGTGCACGTGGCATTGTTCTGTAGAATAAGATGAGAGAAAAGTTTGTAAAAAAACACTCATGCAATGCCAGAGATATAAATAGTTAGCCAAACAATTGGAATAGTCTGTAAACATATTTTACAATTGATGGATAAATGAATGGAAATAGTCTAGATGAACAGATGAACAATCCTCAATCAGCATGCTAATATATTTTCCCAGTAATATCATGGAAACTTACCTGACTAGTCCTGCACTCTACAGCAGGCCTCAATAGCCCTGCTGTAGAGTGAAGCATGCTGGGAGTTATCTGTGCATGTGATGGAAGAATGCACAGTGGAGGGTTGAAACTCAACGTTCCATACATCTTTAAAATAGAGTTTTGAATGATGTTTTTATTGCTCAGCGTTTAATTTGCATAGTTGTTTTTTTTTTTTTCAAAATTCCCGAGCTAAACTTCCCATGGAAAGTTTCTGGAAATTTACCGGAAACTTTCCGCCCCTTTGCAACCCTAGACACAACACACAACAAATTGAACAACTTGAGCTGCAGCGCTTCAGTTGATTAATAATCGCTGCTCTGATTTTATCAATATCTAGACCAGAGAAAATAATTAGCATGATTGTGGATGATAATTATTTTAGACTGTAGATCTTAATGATGACTATTGTCTGATTATGGAAACCCTATAATTTAATTCACTAATTTCATTAATACATGGTTTCATAATCTCAGTTTGCTTATGTATGTAAAACTCCTGCCTCTGCTCTGTGTGTTGTGTTTGTTTTCAGTTGTGTACCTGAATGTGTCTTCGCACCTTTACCACTGTGCCTGTGTGAAAGTGGGATTCCTGCAGATATCCATTAACCTGGTGAAGTCTTGTGCTTTGGATATGTTGACATCATTTCTCCCTCGAGTGTTACAGCTGAGAACTTGAAGAATCCTTCGTTGATCCCGTTGTTGTTGTTGTTGTTTTTCTTCCGAGGATTTTCTGTCCTGACAAGAATAAAACAGTTGAGGAAATGTGTGTCTGTGAGTGAAATGTAGGTCAGTCCTGTGGTTGTGTGTCCTGCTGGTGAACCCTCCAGTCAAACTCTGGACAATCTGAACATGGCATGTGTGCACTCATACATGGACGTGTGGTTTGACGTGGACCCGCCCTTTCCCTCCATCGTCCACATCTGCTTTTTTAGTTTTTGTTTTCCAGGGAGACCTGCTGTCGTAAAAACCAAAACACTGCAGCATGACTTTTAAAATCCCAGTAGGAGCAGCCAGTGTGGGAGCAGCACCAGTAGCCCAGGCAGCAATGGGCCGGATCTCCATGTTAGTTGAGCACTATTTAACAGAGGCTCACTTCTGATGAAACCTTCCATTAGTCCGCTGTTAATTTACACAGGATTAGAATCATCAGCGCCTCCTGGTCCGTGCTCCTGGTCTCTCTGTTGTTTACTGTTCCCAGAGAACGTAGCCCGAGGACCCGGCTGCTCCTCTGCTGGTTATGTGATTAGGGAGCGCGGATGAAGAAAGATCTAAACAAGGAGTAGATGAGCAGAGAGAGAGAGAGAGAGAGAGGGGAAGAGAGAGGTGGTGTGATCCACAGATGTGGGAGAAAGAAGGGAGATTGTTTTTCCCTCGGTTTTGTCTATGATGGTCCACGGTTATTGAATATGTGACATTATTGATAGATGTGCATCTCCTGTGTCTGCAGGCTCAGTAAAGTCCTGCTGCACTTTGACTCTGTGAAGACACACACACACACACACACACACACACACACACACACACACACACACACACACACACACACACACACACACACACTCTCTCTCTCTATCTGAGTTGGTCACTGTGTTATTCCATCTGGACAGAGCTGTCTACTCTTGCTAGAGCAGCTACTATACTGTGAAAGATGAAGAACACAGTATACAGTCCTCTCTCTGTTCTGAGGCCAGTCTCTGAGTAGAAACATGGACACTGTGTCTCCACGTTCCTCCTACTGGACCAGAGCGAAGCCAAAATATATACCGGATACAAATGCTGCCATCTTGTCTTTGGGAAAGAAGCCGTGGAATACAGAGTCCTGGTTATTCACTCAGTCTCCACTTCCTCCGAGTGGAGACTGAGTCTTCTTCTCTTTCCAAGTGATTTCTGACAGAAAAATAAAATAAAAAACTAGCCTCTTTATGTACAGGGTAACTAGCTGTGTGCTATGCAATAGAAACTGAAGTAGCACTCTTAAAACAGGTGGATTAAGACATCTTTTAAAGGGGATACACTCTTTACAGTCTTTTTAGCTTTTTCTCAGAGGGGTTGATATTGTGCAGGTTAAGTCCAGAAAATGCCTCATTCTTCTAACAAAGCTAAGTCAAAATATCCTGGATACAAACATGGCAAATACTTTGTTAAGTTGTTGTCCATTTCTTTATTTAGTCATTAGCTAAACCAATACATACATGTATGTAAAGATGGATGACATAACAGACCATCTTGATCATTCTGGTGGCTAATAATAGGTCAATAATCCCAAATCCTCCATGTTAGCAGATGAGAAATGGGCTCAACTAAAAAGTACATATCACGGATATATGTCCAATTGCTCTTTTTTATTTCCGGGCTAAGTTTGAGTATTATTACTTATCTGATATAAAACTGTGGTGACACGTCCATGGCTCTGTCCTTTAGTCGCTACCCAGCAAATAATCCAAATTATGTCTTCAACGTAAGACCCTTGTGTTCATATCTGCAATATTTTGGTTCATTTCTGGATATTGGGAGGAGTTGGACATGCGTCATCCATCTTTTTTTAGTCGATGATCTCTGTGTACACGTAAACCTCAGCTAAACTTAAGGATAAGTTGTCCCCAGTAGGAGCACCATCTCTTACATTGGAGTCAGACATCTGTTGTTCCTGCACGGGGAACAGGAATGATAACAGTGACCTTGACTCTGTCAATGTCCTTATTGACGTTTGAGTATTTTATTAGCTGGACTTGAAACAATGTGGGAGTACCCTTTACGGTTTGGAAGACATTAATGGTCCCAGTAACTCATGGTAATAATATCGAAGCTGCGGACGAGCACATGCGACACAAACTGAGGCCGTCGATGCCAAAACACAAACTCATCTGCTCCTCATCCACCCTGACCTCCACATCTTTATGTTTCACTGCACTCTATGAATATGTCATATTGCTCGGCTCTTTGTCAGTGAAGGTTGTTCGAGGACTTTTTTTGCACGGCGGCTTCTCCTGATTGATGGCGGCTTTATGTTGCAGCATGTCGATGGGCTTTAACTGCCAAGGAAACTGTGGAGGAGAGAAGTGTGAGCAGCGTTATCACAGGAAGGATACGAGCTCATGTATTCATCAGGAAACTGTGGAGGCCAACTTTCACATCGCAGTTCACTAACAAACCTGATTAACGGTGACCCGGAGGCGTTGGCGTTTAAACTCAAACTTCTGGGTCTTAAAGTTCAGGGTGAATAGTGTTGAGTTTGTGAGCTTGTTCTGCTGACTTGGAGAAGTGTGTCTTCATTTCACTGCTCAGTTCCTCGAAGCTGTTGACCGACACTGAGCCGTCTTGACAGTTCTTGACCTGTGAGTTAACCGGAAAGGCTGCAAAGCTCTAACTGGACGAGGTTATCGTAGCTTCATTGTTTTCACTGTCTGCTTAAATTCATGGTGTATTATTTAAGGGCACAGAAAACACGACTGTGTGGATGTTAACAGAAGCAGTCAAAAATAATGAGGTCCGGGTTCAGCAGCCTGAAATTGAAGTTGCTGAATTTTCCCAAGCATGAATGGTGTCAATGTTTAAATGTCATTTCAGGCTGAAAAACTCTGTTTCCCATTAATGAAGTGCAGCGGTTGTTTGTTTAATAACAAAGACACATTTATGTACCATCGACTCCTGTCTCATAACTATTTATGAAATCCATCGTCTGGTGTGGAGCAGTTTATTCTCTGTGAGGGTTAAATAAATCACTGTATATGATATGTTCATCATGTTTTCATTACAGCTTACAGTGCACGGACGGGTTGTGGAGTATATAGATTCCCCGGTATCTACAGATGTCTTATAATGTAGTGATGCAGTAATTTTGCAACCAATAACCATATAATACTACTTTACACTAACCAATCATTAGTTATCAAATGGTTTAAATGTTACAGCTCATCACTCTTCAGAGAAATAGAAACTGAAACTGAGAAAGTATGACATAACAGACCATCTTGATCATTCTGGTGGCTAATAAAAGGTCAATAATCCCATCTCCTCCATGTTAGCAGAAATGGGCTCAATTAAAAAGTACATATCACGGATATATGTCCAATTGCTCTTTTTTATTTCCGGGCTAAGTTTGAGTATTATTACTTATCTGATATAAAACTGTGGTGACACGTCCATGGCTCTGTCCTCCAGTCGCTACCCAGCAAATAATTCAAATGACGTCTTCAACGTAAGACCCTTGTGTTCATATCTGCAATATTTTGGTTCATTTCTGGATATTGGGAGGACGTGGACATGCGTCATCCATCTTTTTTTAGTCTATGATCTCTGTGTACACGTGAACCTCAGCTAAACTTAAGGACAAGTTGTCCCCAGAAGAAGCACCATCTCTGTTAGTCTTGCAGTCAGACATCTGTTGTGCCATTACATCTCACAGTGCACGGACGGGTTGTGGAGTATACAGATTCCCCGGTATCTACAGATGTCTTATAATGTAGTGATGCAGTCATTTTGCAACCAATAACAATATAATACTACTTTACACTAACCAATCATTAGTTATCCTATGGTTTAAATATTACAGCTCATCACTCTTCAGAGAAATAGAAACTGAGAAAGTATGAGGATGACGAGGAGAACACCAGTGAGGAAGATTCAGACCAGACAAGCTACTCATGGTGAAATAAGCTGCAAATGCGTCAGTCTGTCAAATGGAAATTGACAGTATTAACCTTATGGTGCTTGACACTTGTCAAAGCGGAATCCAAATGCCTCTCATGTACGGGTTGACCCCAGTGGGAGGGACCTCTGTTTATAAAGGGGAAGTGATAGGAATATGAAGACAGAAGAGCGAGAGAGCGAGAGAGAGCGAGAGAGAAGGAGAAGGAGCCTGAGAGAATAGAGATGATGGAATGGGTGTGGAAGAGAAAGAGAGCTGCACAGACAACAGAGACCCACTGTGAAAATGAATGCAGCCTCTCAGGATGGAGCAGCAAACCCACGGGAGGGAAATAATCAGACTTCCCTCGGTGTACCCGGCCGCCAAATGCTATAATTGATCAAGTCAGAACTCCTCTCTTTATTAACGCTGATCATATAATGCCTGCAGCAGGGTTTTTACTACACAGCTGCAACGAGGAAGGAAAGGCAAAGAGCCCTCTTCAATTTCATCTGAAATCTATTTCCATCTGTCCGGTTGGGTCTATCCAGGATATTGCCGGTGAGCCCTGATATGTCTGTCAACGTCTGCTTGTCAGAGGAATCAGCTGACATTTTTAAGCCGCCACCATCAAACAACCTTCAAAGACTCCGTGTTGGCCTTTGAGGCAACACTGTCAAGTTTGATCCTGTCTCCGTCAACTCAGGACCGGGATCTGAAATCTAGATTTCTGGTTTCCACTGCAGATTATGAAGCTAAAAGCAAATACAGCCCACATCAGCTGAGGAAGAGGAGTAATGATATTTCAAAGAGCAATTTCCTCATAACTTCAGAAGAGCATAGCTTTACTCCCAAGGAGAAAAAAAAGAAATCAAGACTCTTCATATTTCTGTGCTCAGTCTCATTGCTGAGTGCTGGGGGTAGTACGAGTGTTGCCGAGCGATGTTTGGCTCTTGAGAAAAAATGTGGCGTTTAAGATGACGGGCCAGGGCAGCTAGTGGGTTGCTTTGATCCTCCATCCACTGGGGCGCCTTTGAAAGTGAGTCTTTGGAGTCAAGGGTCTCGTCTGCAAAACACAACTCTGCTGAGGACTGTGCTCGAGGCAAAACACGCCAGTGGCCAAAACCAGAAGACTTGTTGCCAGATCCAAGAGGAACCTTCTCTCATATGGAATTTATCTTGTTTTCCCTTCTGGAGGATTTTATTCAAGTCGACCAAAGCCAACATTCAAAAGAAAAGTGCTTCTTGATTTGGTTGAAGGACGATTAATGTCTGAGGTTGGATTTTTTGATGAGGCTCCTTGGGTTCTGCACAATAAGAGGTTGAATTGTGATAGAGGATAACAAATCACGCTGGTGTAATATTTTATTCCAGATAAAACAATTGCTTGACATTCAGCAAACAATCGTATATTAAAAGCATCGAATCCTCACGTTTTGAAAATCCTCTTGCACCTCACTAACCTCTCGAGATCCTAAAGTCTGGTGACACACAACCCGCTCAGAGGTCTCATCTTTCCTGTCGACTGACCCACAAACTTGCAAATCAGTAGGAATCTCATTCCAATCTGCATCGAAGACCCTCATCCTGCTGCTGTGTTAACGCTCCATTTGTTTCACTCAAAACAAACATTTGATCCACAATGTTCCTGTCGGCACCACCGGACCGATCTGTAATCACCGAGCCACTCTCTCTCCTCTAACACCACACTGTGCACTCGCTGTGAAAAAATATGCCGTTCGCCTTTCGGAAGCATCTGCACGGCGTCCAACACGTGAGCGAGACACATCTGCTTTGCGGCATCATTAACCCACATTTATTCCCAGATTGCTCCGTGTTGTCACAGCGAATGCTCCTCCGCGGCAACGTGTACCGGCTCGGAGACACAAACAAACCAGATCCCGAACACCCACTCGCTCCCGGCTGCTCTCACAGCTCAGACGCTCTCGCTCCTTCGCGCCCTTGGCTGCTCTTGAACAGATGGAGCCGCCTGTTAGCACGCAGCCCTCCGCCATGCTAACACGGAGGCTGCATGTTCATGTCCCGATGCTATCTTCTTTACCCCCCCCGTTGTGGTTCATGTCATGGTGGCTCGCCCACCTGGCTGCACTCCTACACCCCCCCCAACCCTGTCCTCCTGTCCCACTCTCTGGCGATTACCTCTCTAATCCATGTGTAATGGATTCAGCTCTCGCTCTCCTTCCACCTCCCGATGCCGAACCCTGATTAAACTTCCTCCGTGTTATAATCCTGACGTTACCACTGGATTGAGGAAGAGGCTAAAGGTGTCTACTTGAGATGAGCCGAAGAGGCACTGACTTTCTCCCGGGTTCGAGTCGAGAGAATCGATTGCCCCCCCCCCGGGGCGGCTTGTTGTTCCATCACAGTTACAGAGGAAGCTATTATCTGGCATGTGTTTAATCCAATTGTGTTGTCTCCGCTTACACCGACTCTGAAGGAAACTGTTTGATCGCTTTGCTGTCGCCAACCGAGGGTTTACAACAGAAAGGAAGGCGGGAGCGGGATCCTTGGTTTATTGGAGATGACTGGTGTGTCAAGCTGAAAATAAAGAACAGGTTCAAGTGTTCTCTCTCTGTGATTGTTCTTCTCCGGATTCGGATCCACGCGAGGAAACCGAATATGAGAGAATCACAAATCAGAGGGCCGTTGAGTGGAAGTGTGTGTCTGTGCCTGTGTACATTTCATGTGAAGGTGCATATGCTGAAAGAAGCCATCTCCTTTCTGTCCTTGTAACACACACACAAACACACACACACACGCACACACACACACACACACACGCACACACATGCACACACACGTTTACCTGGAGTGGTGCAGCAGTAAAATCAAAGGGCAGAAACACAGAGTTGTGTGCTCATTTGTCTCGGCGCCTTTAGAAGGAGGGCGGTGGTTTTTACAGCTCTCGCCCCCCCGGTGCGATCATAGCACCGAGCCTGTGTGTGCATGTGGTGCCTGCACTTGTCTTTCTGTGGTTGTGAGGACATCCTCCCATGGTAGAAAGATGAAGCTCAAATATCCTGGATAGTGAAGCAGGCGTTTTGCATTTTAGGAATAATTTGCAGTCCGAGTCTGAGAAGTAGTGAGAGTGGGTGGAGCCATGGTAACCATCGTGAGTCAGTCCAGTTCTCAATCATTATGATTCACTCTGTTTTTACAGCATCAAATAATGAATTAACTTGAACATACGTCAATGTGACAAGAACTACAGAGAAAAAGGTTTAATTCATGTCCCATTCATTAACATGGAGGAGACATGGTTCATGACTGATACAGTAGCCAGCCACTAGGGGGCGATCAAGATGCTTTTGCTTTACTTTTAACTTTTTGTTATAACCAAGGACATTTTGGCCTGATCTCACAAGTTCAGAGGGCTGGCTAGGTAATGCATTGTGTTCTCATAACTATAGTGAGTGTGTGTGTGTGTGTGTGTGTGTGTGTGTGTGTGTGTGTGTGTGTGTGTGTGTGTGTGTGTGTGTGCAGCTCACTATGAACCGTCCATTAGCTCCTCTCTCTCTCTCTCTCTCTCTCTCACACGGCAGCCAGCAGGAAAAGGATTTTAATATCGTGTTGCTGTTCCTTGAAAGCTTTGTTCTTTCCTCGTCTGATAATTTATGGAGGAAACTGAAGCAGTGGGTGGTTCATTTATACATAATGATATTCCTTGTGATGTCACTTCACGTTATCTCACTGACTGAGACGACAAGGCCGTGAGTACAGAAGATCAGATGCGTGTTACATGATGAAATCCATGTACAGGTACAGACAGTCCCAGAGCAGCCGGCAGAAAGTAGTTTCTATGATCCTGCTGAACTGAAAACGTCCGGTTCATCTTCTTTTTTGGGGGATTTTTCTATATTTATCTTTAGTGGCCAGACACAAAGTCTCAGCTCAACCAAGTCTGCTGTTATCCTCTGTATTGACATTTTATACATGTGCTGCTTTTTGTGAGTGATTTAAACAGCCTCAGCTTCCAAAAGCCTCCTCTCCTGAACCTCCTATCATTTACCCTCTTTTCAGATTTGTTTCCTTTCCCCCCTGTTTGTTCCCTTCTCTGTGATATTTATGTATTTTTCAAGCCAGTATCCCAAGGAGTTACATCCACAATAGACGATTTCTCACACCTCAAGATTTGCATCCAACTCCAGGATTCAGTGCCAAGACAGGAAAGCAGTTTCCTTCAGAACAGAATAGGACGAGATGGAATTCTTTATTGTCCACCAGAGGGGAAAATTGAGAACATGAGAACAAAATACAGACAATCGTGACAACAAGAAACAGCGTGGACAGAGTAAAGTAAACAATGCAGATGAATTAAACATCTGTCAGGACACTTCAGGCTGTGTCTCTCATCTGAAGACACACACCGAACTGTAGAGTCAAGTGGAAATTGTGGTTTTTACAAACAATTCCTTTTCAGAACATTGAAAACATTGTATATACAAACACATACCAAACTAATCTGCCTTCCTGTGAAGTCACATTCTTTTCTCAAATTGGTCACATCTGAGGAAACCCTTTTACCTTTCAGTGGTGAGAACTGACTCGTGATAATAAACCTGAATTCTTTCGGTGGTGAGGAGAAACAGAAAAATCCCCCAAAAATGTTACCAGGCAAAATGTCAGGAACAAAAATAGTCTTCCTCTCTGTGTGTGGATCTGTCCGCCTGAGAATGAAATGTATTGTACTGCCGGAAGCTGGTTCATGGCACCGTCCTCCAGCTCCAAGCTGTCGACAGCATGAGCTGGAGAAAAGGTTTCAATGTGGCTGGAAACTCCAGTTTTTATGAAAAGTTCTTGCAGAGTCAGGGAAGGGGAGTTTTTAAAAGCCTGAAATCTGATAAAGTGGATGTCAGGCAGGAGCTTGGATATAAAACAGTTTACAGTTTATGAGATAGTCAAATCATAATTATTACACCGGTAAAAACCGTGTCAGGGAGATTATTGGAAACAGTAAAAGGGTTAAAGTTGCTCTAATACATTTAAATTCACAACTGCACAATTCACACATAGATTCACGAATACAGGACAAGCTCCATAAACCGAAAGCCTCGGTTCTCACAGGCAACATTTTAAATTAGACGAGTGAATATCACAGCCGAACCGCTGGGCCCTGGTGTACAGTAAACATATGTGTACAAGCACATGGCTGGAGCTGCCCCCCCCCCCCGCCCACCACTAATGCAGTTGAGTAGCTCCGACGGAAACACTCAACCTGCCGCTGTGTGACTGTGCGCTGGCTCTTCATGGCCGGACGGAGATGTATGTATGATTCTCCTGAAGTGTACAAACAGTCACTTGCTCTTATTGATTTGCCCTCGGGGTCAATCCTTTACCAACTGTAAGTTATGTCTCTCCGGGAGCTTTGGAAGGATTATGATAATTCACCGTGCAGTAAAGGTATTCCCTTTCTTCCTTCTACAGGTTGGATACAGTTAAATATGAGTCATTTATCAGATTAAATTACATTTTTATATGTGTAATTACTCAGTTGAAACAGTTCTTTGATTAACGTGATATTCAATAATCAGTTGACAATTAGGTCAAAGCTGCTGGTAAATGAAAAAAAAAACAAACAAACATCGGTGTCCTTTTGAAAAATCGAACGGTGAGACCTTTACACCGAAGACAGACGACACAT
This sequence comes from Limanda limanda, assembly GCF_963576545.1. Classification (NCBI taxonomy): domain Eukaryota; kingdom Metazoa; phylum Chordata; class Actinopteri; order Pleuronectiformes; family Pleuronectidae; genus Limanda; species Limanda limanda. The sequence continues at coordinate 2,567,544 of NC_083646.1, read as the reverse complement.
GTCCGGAGCCGTGTCCGTCCTCCGGCTGCCATCAATCTCCTAGCAACCATCTCCCAGGGGCTCTGTAATCTCCCCATCCAGCCAATTAACGAGAGGGGAGGAAGGGAGAGAGGAGTCTGAGGATCAGAGACCCAGATCTGGGCTTCAGACTCCGGATGGAAAAACCTTGAGAGCTTCCTCACTTCCACTCCTGCAGTGCCCAGGTGGCAGCCTTCTCCCCGGGTTCCTTTCTGCATCTCGATGTGATTATAGGTGCAGCGACGCTTGTCGGTCCGGTGTCGCGTGGCGCGGACATCGAGCGCCGGCCTCCTGCCAGGAGAAGCTGTTTCAGTCTTAACGGCTGCACATCATCACAGGGAACCAGGAATAGCCTCAGTTGGAAGGTTAACCACGGCGTGCACCTGCACTGCTCAGAGCTCAGGTTCCCTTCGATGAGCTAAATGTGAATTATGAATCCTCCCGCTCAACACTGATGTTCACAGTAGGGATTGTTTCATCGTCTGGCATCCGGTACGAACTGGATCGCATTCACTCCGTCTCGGAGAAGGCCTTCATCTGCCTCCTCCGCCGTTCGACAGTGATTCACCGCTGCTCCGGAAGGCCGACCGTAACATCAGAGCTCCGTACCCCCCCCCCCCCCCCGCTTCTTTCATCTCGCAGCGCTGCCGCGGCGGAGCCATCGCCGCTGTTTCCTCTGCACATAGGATCCGTGCAACAGCACAAATGAATTATTCAAACATTTGTTCCTTATAGTTGCAGAGTTGAAATTGTGGACTTGTGTGTGTCATTTCCTTAAATGTGGGATCCCCCCCGTGGAGAATGCACCGCTGGAGTCTGTGAGATAGAGGTGCGGTATTTGTATGCAAAACGCAGCCTCACAATAAAGGCTTCTTCACTGTACGCTAAATTAAACACCGTACACAGAGATGCACACATGCTGCAGAGTAAACATGAAACTGTATATTCAGAATCAGCTGCAGCAGAAAACCTACACTCAATCAAGGCAGATCTGACTCACTCTGACAAGTGTGCCCAAACCTCGGTGGTATCACACGCTCCCACCTCCTCGCGCGTGGGCAGCGGCACAAATTAGCACAAGCAAGAGGCCTGCGTCCTGTGGGAGAGGCAGCTGTCAGTCTTCAGATCTATTCCTGGCAGTGGGAGGCGTCACACAAGTGGGAGACAGCGAGGGAACCTGACAGGTTTTATAGTAATCAATCATTTGTCCCACGGCTGTTTCAGAATCTGATATGAGCGGCGACAAAGAGAAATAAAAGCAGCCTATTATTCCAAGGTATCAAAGGAGAGAGTTTGTTTTGCCTCTTGAAAGCATCGGGAGGAGTGTCTCTCTCTCACCGGAATGTGACAAAATATAAATAGTCACATGTTTAACCACTCGCAGCCGATAGCGGAGATATCGGGAACCGAGCCACAAGATGCTGGGACGCGTCCTTTCTGCCCTTTCTCTTTATCTGCCCCCTGTCAACACATCGCACGATTATAGCCGAGCATCCTAACGACACCTCCCCCGGTGACCAGCAGTCAACCAGCAGCCAGGGACCATGTCAGCTCGGGCGCCATGTTGGTTGGAAATGTCTCGTTAGAAACCCCTCCCGGCCACGTTCAGTTAACTCTGTGTGAACCACCCTGCCCCAAAAATATCATTAGAAAAGATGCGACTCAGGGGAGGAGCTTCTACCTCTACCTGACCTTAATCTCCACAATGAATAAATTATACTGTGTGTTTTTTGCGGAAGGAACAGATGAGAGGGGGGGGGAGGGGGGGGAGTCAGGGAAGGTTCACTCTTGTCGCTGCACATGCTTCCTGCACATAAAGGCATGTGTGGTCTGTTTTTTAAATGTTGTTTTCGTGGGTTTTGCATCACGTGCAGGTGTTTATTGTCTGTCGGGTTTAGGGTTGCAAAGGGGCGGAAAGTTCTGGTAAATTTCCGGAAACTTTCCAGAAACTTTCCACGGGAAGTTAAGCTCAGGAATTTTGGGAATTTTGAAAATAAAAAAAAAATATGCAAATTAAACGCTGAGCAATAAAAACATCATTCAAAACTCTATTTTAAAGATGTATTGAATGCAGCATTCTTCCATCACATGCAGGGCTAGTGAGGCCTGCTGTAGAGTGAAGGACTAGTCAGGTAAGTTTCAATGATATTACTGGGGGAAATATATTAGCATGCTGATTGAGGATTGTTCATCTGTTCATCTAGACTATTTCCATAAATGTATCCATCAATTGTAAAATATTTTCACAGATTTTTTATTCTACAGAACAATGCCACGTGCACTCTCTCATGTGTGGAGACATTTCACCCCATCCAATGTAGAAGGAAAGGCTGTGTACATTTGCAAATACTGTGCAAAGACCTATGTTGAGAATGACACAACGATGCAGAAGCATATAGTCAAGTGCCCAAAGTTTCCTCAGGGCTCAAATCAGCCTTTGACGAAACAAAATGTTTATATTTATGTCTGTATATGACAAGGTAAATACAGTTAGTATAAATTATCCACAAAATTCCCAGTTTATTCCCGTTAATTCCCGTTAATTCCTGTATATTCCCGTTTATTTCCGTTAATTCCCATGGAAAGTTTCCAACTTTGAATATTCCCGAAAATTTTAAATTTTAAAATTTTAAACTTTCCTGTAATGCAGCAGTTTACACGCAGCAGCTGTTTGACCCATTTCACTCACGAGGAACTCAATCCAAGTGCAATAAAACGTGTTCCTGAATCTTTTTCTTTCTACAATGGAAAAACAAAGTAGATCAAATGCAACAGCGAGGAAACAAAGCAATGTCTCTGATTGCAATTTGAAGCCTAATTATGAAATCCAAAAGGTTTTCGCCCTGGTTTCACCTCCTGCTTCTCTGTTTTCATCATCGACTCGAGTGTGACATGAACTGAAGGCGAGCATGAAGAGAAGTAACAGAAGGCAGTGGGTCGATGTGCTGATACCATCACAGTCTGTCTGCTTTGGCCTGCTGTGTGCATGTGTATGTGCGCGTGCGTGCGTATATATGTGTGTTTGAATCTTTTCAGGATGTGCACGTGTGCATATGTGTGTGCACGCTTCGACTCAAGCTTGGCTCTGAAATCCACGTTCCCTGTCCAACAACTCCCACTTCCATATTGCTGCAGAATCAGAATCCAAGAACCAGTCCCCCCCCCCCCAACCCCCCCCCAGGCCCTGAAGTGGGCGTGCACCTCGGTGGGTTGAGCTGCAACTGGCCCTAGAAGTGTTACTTCCTTAAATCCGTGTGTGTGTTTAGCCAGTTGGTAAAACTAGACCCCCTGCTGTTACCTGGATTAATAACCTGATTTACCATCGATGTTGCATCATCACTGCAGAATCAGAAGAATGAAGCCAACTTTGTTTTCTTGAACTATCAATTAATTACAAACTTTCAGAGTCTTATTGTTGTAAACGCTGCTGTGAGATCTGTGTAAATTTAATCATTATCACACTCTCACACCTCCTTGGGTTTTTAAAACTAAGAATACACAAAATCTTTTGTAGGATATTCACGAGATAACAATCATATTTACCACCTGTGGCCAGACAATGAAAAGAGAATAGAAACTTTAAATCTGTCGCTCATGTTTTCAATCTGAAGACAAAACAGATGTTTGATGCGGCTGTTCATGAAAAACTTTCTGTCTTCCTTCGTCTACCGACCTTCTATTGGAAAGACTTCTTCTCTTTTTTCTATGCACTTTATTCGAAGACGTTTACAAATATCCTTCAGTTTTCCCTCAATACAATTTGAAAACCAAACTAAACAGATCAAAGTAACAGAATCAGAATCATCAAAAAGCATTTATTGCCAAGTAGGTTTACACCTACCTGGAATTTTCTTTGGTAAAAAGATGCATCCATTTAACATAAAGCATAAAAACACAATAAGTACTTCACATAAGAAAGAAATAACTGTATACAAAACAAGACATAAAAGTTAAATAATGAGTAAAATGCAAAGCAGATATATACAAGATATAAAAAGTTAAATAAAAAGTAAAGAACTTCAATTCATTATTAACACGCAACTGTTAGCATGCTAGTGTCCTAACTGAAGATGATGAATATATCTAACATTAAACCTGGTTATTATCGGCATGTTAGCATTGTCACTGTACGCCTGCATGATGTCATTAGCATCTAGATGAAATCACTGAGTAAAAACAGTCTATGGGAGAAATGCTCGGGCTTGTTTAGTTTGTCTTGTTGAACTCTTTGCACGTGGAGGAAGAAATACCAACAACAATAAGCTGTAGAGCTTTTCAGCTTGAAGTGACATAAACACAGATTAGTGGGGTATTACTTTTCAAAATCACAAAATCTTTCTCCCTCCATTCTGAGGACATTCAGCTCAGCAGCGAGTGAACATGAGACACTGTTGAAAACATAGATGCTCGGCTGTGTTTGATGGAGAGCTAACACTTTAATTACCACTTCCCAACAGCCTGTTCAAAATGGTGGTTCTCAGCTTCAGCTTGGCTAAACAAATCAGATTCTATCCTCTGATCCAGGTCTTGTGTTTAAAACTATTTATTTCGGGCTCTGTTTTATCCTCCGTTTATCAATTTAAGTGTCAAATTGAGAATTCGCCGGATGCTTCTTTAGAATCTCTCCCATTTACTCAAACCCTCTTCTGGGGTAATTGTCATAGGATTATGAGATGATTGTAATTGCATTGTTGTCTAATTCCAAGCTTTGCTGAAGCAGAAAAATGAAAATGTTCCATTCCTAACACTTGGCTTGATGTGAAGTGCCTGCTTGGGAATACTTGAATCTCCCCGTCGCTGAGCGTGACACCGAAATAATGAAATTGACTTTTTTAAAAGCAGCTTGTGTGAGCTTCTCTCTCGCAGTCTCAGTGTTGAGTGAGCAGTAATAATTACCATCGGTGTCATGTTCCGCTGCGTCTCCCATGTGAGCTTATTGTTGTTGCCTTAGTACATTACTTCCTTAGCTTGTTTGTTTCTTTTTTTAAAAAATATTTTTATTAGTAGGTATGGCACAGTAGAACAGGAAGCAATGTCAAATTTACATTGGGTATCTCAAAATCACAGTCAGACAATTAACAATATATAGAGACATTGACACCATAAAAACACTGTGCATCACAATGGATTAAGAGTAAGGTATACAGTCTTCCTCCTAGGATGTTTTTCTTATTTTATGGACCACATGAACGTGGTCATACGAACAATACATTACACAACTCAATGAAAATAATAATAATAATGAAAGATAGATAACTGTAAATTCTATTAAGTAATAATTAATTATTAAAGCTGCACAGTATAAATAAATTAAAAGGAAAACAAAAAACAAAAGAAAACACAGAAAAAAAAGAATAAGTAAATGAGTGAATAAAAAGGAAGAAGAAAGAGAGAAAAGAGAGAGAGAGAGAGAGGGGGGCTCCGTCAATCAGGGGGCAGAGACTGGAGAGAGTGAAAGAATGTAAGAAAGGGAAGCCACTTACTATAAAATTTGTTAGAGCTACCTTTCACCGAATATCTAATCTTTTCCAGCTTTAGGAAAGACATGGTGTCGTTGAGCCACTGAGTGCTAGAGGGAGCTTTAGTTGACTTCCAGTTGAGAAGAAGGTAGCTTGTTTGTTTCTGTGTGATTCTACCTGTCGTCCAGAATGAGAAATCCAAATGAGGGCATGATGCATATAACAAATCACTGGTAATACTCTCATTTGCTCTGATTCACGTTCACTGTGTTCTGATCCTTTAAGAGAAGACGAGCCGAACTCGGTTTGCTCAAATCAAAGTATTTATTTAGGAAACAATGAACAGGTTACGGCAAAAACAATGGACTTCCAGTACATTAGTTGTATCAGAGCGCGATGAACATCCGGTATCTGTCTATTTTATAGCAGTCGATCTTCGTTCCTCCTCCTCGGAAGTGCGCAGGCGTAATCCATCCTCCTGGCTTTTGGAATACGGAAGTAGAACAAGAAGACACTCCCAATGACGCTGTAGTTGCTAGGCAACCAGTTTTACTTCATAAATGTCCTTGAACCACAGATGCAATGTCGGCCAAAGGTGTTTACAATTGGAGAAAAGATTATTATGTTTAAGCTATATCAAAACAAACCTGACGCAGCAACTGAACCCAAAGCAACACACAACATTAAGTCAACAACAGCTGTGAGACTGACATCAATATGACACACACACACAATTCTTGTAGATTAAACCTTAGGAGAGGAAAAGGTTATTATTAAATAATTTCTACTAAGGCCTTATATCTAGCTTAAACTACTCATATCTTTATTGTTAGAGTTCAGTCAGACACAACCTATAGTTAAAAGTTTGAAATTCCAACAACGTTCACCGATCATCTCGCTGCAAAATCCTCAGATATTCAATGTTGTTAAATTAGCTCGATTCAGAAAAGTATCACGTTAATTCTCATCGTTTCTGCGATTTCCTGCGATTTACCCGCAGCTAATTTTAAACCTCTCGTTCGGGGAGAGGGAGGCTGCACAGCACAACCCCCCCCACCCCCCCCACTCCGCCACCGCCTGCCTATTGGATTGTGATGTAAAGCCTGATGCATTGTGGGAGGTGATAATCTAATCCCCGAAGCTGGCGCTCCTGAGGGTGGGAGATCTCGCCATGTGATTGGAAAATTTATCTTAATAAAGTGACAGCTACATCATCAACCCCCCCCCCACCCCACCCCCGAGAGCAACAGTGGCAAAGAACAACACACATGCAGATACACTCGTGTGCAACGGATACACACACACAGGAAATAACACACATCTCACCTGTAACCTGTGATTTGTGTGCTTCTCACCCGGGTGATGTTAAAGCCTGCAGCCGTGCGTGCACTTTCCTCTCGTGCACATTCATTCTGAGATTGCCACTTCTTTTGCATCCCCCCCCCCCCCCCATCAATAAAATCCACCCAGCGGGAGCTTAATCCACAAAATACAAAAGATTATCATGCACATGGCTGGATATTACTGTCACAAGGGGATTTGGAACAGCAGATGAGATAATGTAGATACACATTGTGGGGAGCCTCTAACACCGAGGATTCACTCCATATTAAATTCACGTTAAATATCTTGTATTACTCCAGTGGATATTTATAACCCGTATAGTCACAGTATTTTCGCAATGGAGGAACATGGTTAATTGAACAATTAAATTAAATATTTATCCGTGAAGTCTCTTGATAGAAAGAATGTCCATGTTAAGTCGAGGTCAGACAACCTGAATACAGCCCGACCCCATAAGATGTTTGTTTTTTTCTGTGTGATTCTACCTGTCGTCCAGAATGAGAAATCCAAATGAAAGCCTGATGCATATAACAAATCATTGGTAATACTCTCATTTGCACAGATTCATTCACGTTCACGTTCACCGATCATCTCGCTGCAAAATCCTCGGACATTCAGTGTTGTTAAATTAGCTCGATTCCTAAAAGTATCACGTTAATTCTCTTGATAGAAAGAATGTCCATGTTAAGTCGAGGTCAGACAACCTGATTACAGCCCGACCCGTGAGATGTGGAGAGCTTTGGTGGGTCCGGAGACGATCAATGAGCAGTGGGCTCAGCGATCAATTGTTTTATTTCATGTAGTGCGTCAAAAATAGATGCCGGAAATACTAGATTTAATAGAAATATTTTCTCTTAAACCTTCATGAGAGATGTTGTCATTCACCCTGGAAGAGATGAAGCTGCACACAGACGTGAACAGAACGAAGGGGAATGGTTTCGATGGTGGCACTGGGATTATCACAAGAGTCTCAGGTGTGACCTTGACGACAGAAGCGTAAAAGCAAAGTCTCCTCTGCTGCTGATTTAATTACACTGCAGCTGTTTTTGTCTCATACTGTTTCTCGGTGCTATACTTGTCTCCGTGAAGGTGATAACGAATGCTTCCAAATCCTGTTGTTTAACGATCGGTTTTCATTTAACCGTATCACTGCAAATAAAGTTTCCTGTATCTGCTTCACACTCAAGCCTCCCACTGGTTTGCCTGTGGAGGAACTGGGAAAAGTTTGTTTTGCATCAGGAGGGAAGTTAAACTACTCAAATACCAACCATGTCTCCGAGAAAGTACGAGTCCAAACTGGTTTCTCAGATACATGTTGTGGTTTATGTGTTAACTGCTTGAAATATGCTTAGAGAAGTGTTTTTTAAATGAACCCACCACTACAGGGTGGTCAGGGTGGATGCAGGTCACTCACTACTTCTCACTATCATCTGTTGTTTCAGGCAACACATGCATTTATGTTAAGGTTAGAAAAGATTGTGGCTTGTGGCAGATTGTGTTTGCTGATGGGGCGTCGCCCACGTAGGCATATTCGAAATAGAGTCTTCTATTTATTACAATAATGTAAAAAGTCCCTCGCATGGTGTGCTGTCCCATTGCGTCATTGTATATCCGTCTCTCTCTTTCTCACTTAATCTCACCCTCTCGGGTCTCAAGAGTACATCGAGCGATTTGTCTTTGTCTGTCAGGCCATCAGCAGAAGCCTCAGTGTCACGCTGGAAAGTCCAAATATCTATTTCCATTCTCGGCAGGGAGGCCGAGCCCGAGACATAAACACAGCGGAGAACACTCAGATGGTCCTGAGGAATTTAGTGTTGCATGTTTTTTTGTTTGATAGAGAAGAATATCACAGGTTCTATCCCAGACCACATCAGCAACAGGATGGAAACACTTTATTCAAGGCTTGTAATTAGGGTTGCAAAATTGCGGGAATATTCAAAGTTGGAAACTTTTCATGGGAATTAACGGGAATATACGGGAATATACGGGAATATATGGGAATATACGGGAATTAACGGGAATATACGGGAATATACGGGAATATACGGGAATATACGGGAATTAACGGGAATATACGGGAATATACGGGAATTAACGGGAATAAACGGGAATATACGGGAATTAACGTGAATAAACTGGAAATGTTGTGGGTAATTTATACTAACTGTATTTACCTTGTTATATACAGACATAAATATAAACATTTTGTTGTGTCATAGGCTGATTTGAGCCCTGAGGAAACTTTGGGCACTTGACTATATGCTTCTGCATCGTTGTGTCATTCTTAACATAGGTCTTTGCACAGTATTTGCAATTGTACACAGCCTTTCCTTCTACATTGGATGAGGTGAAATGTCTCCACACATGAGAGAGTGCACGTGGCATTGTTCTGTAGAATAAGATGAGAAAAATGTTTGTAAAAAAGCACTAATGCAATGCCAGAGATATAAATAGTTAGCCAAACAATTGGAATCGTCTGTAAACATATTTTACAACTGATGGATAAATGAATGGAAATAGGCTAGATGAACAGATGAACAATCCTCAATCAACATGCTAATATATTTTCCCAGTAATATCATGGAAACTTACCTGACTAGTCCTGCACTCTACAGCAGGCCTCAATAGCCCTGCTGTAGAGTGAAGCATGCTGGGAGTTATCTGTGCATGTGATGGAAGAATGACCAGTGGAGGGTTGAAACTGAACGTTCCATACATCTTTAAAATAGAGTTTTGAATGATGTTTTTATTGCTCAGCGTTTAATTTGCGTATTTATTTTTTTTTCAAAATTCCCAAAATTCCCGAGCTAAACTTCCCATGGAAAGTTTTGCCCCTTTGCAACCCTACTTGTAATTAATGTGATTGTATAAAGACTACGTTCCTTTCACACACATTTCAACTCCATAGAAAAGGTTGGGCTGTCATATATCACCTCCAGGGAGAACTCAGTCCCTCATCCCCAGGAAATTCTTCAAAACATGACAGAAGTTTTGTTCAGCTCACGTCACCTGATTCTTTTCCTCGGGATATATTTTGGATTCTTGATACTGTCTCCACGCGCTCGACATCAGACCTGGACAAGACATCACGAAGTGCTTAAAAAATGGATGTCACAGTGCTCTGGCTCTGGGGGGGGGAGGGGGGTGCCTGTCTGACACCTAGTTTGAGCTCAGCACTGCAACATGTCATCACTCCTTTGTTGCTGCATCGGTCCCGGAGTGGCTGCAGCCAGACGCATGCATATTGTATGTTTGTGGAGCTGAGCTGGAGATGAGACGCCACACCCCCCCGACGAGCAGAGCCCCCTCCACCGGGAGAACGAGACCCCCCGCTGTGTGTGAGCTGCTCATTCTTTCTTTAGTTTCCATGCTCGCAGTGAAAAAACGCCTTCAACAGTCTGTGTCACTGCTGCTTGTGAAGCGTCTCAGCGGCCAGAGGCTTTCATCCACAGGGCAGAATCACTGAGCCGCTGTAAACTGTGTGTGTGGCATCGCAACCTGCCTCACCCCCCACACCCCCCCCTCACACCCACCCCCCGCCCCACAGGGAAGACATCCACGGCCCTGTCAGCTCACATTTGAGTCGGGATGTCTCGGGGACCAGCGGTGGAGGATTCAGGTCGAAACTGGACAGCTCTCGGGTATAAATGTGTTTAGAATGTTTGACTCACTTCACTGCAGAGTAGGAGCATCCATTTCTCTGTGAATAAAGATGAAACAGTGCACCAGGGCACACTCGTATTTATTGTTGTGCCTTGACAGTGATCGGTAAGGCCTCTGTTATTTATTGTGTTTCTCCTCAGTGTCTCTACTTGATATTCTGAGGGTTCTTCTCCTTGCCACAGACTTAAAGACTGTTCTGGGGACTTTATTCCCCACGTGTGTCTCAATCTTTCTTTCTCTTTTTCCACATTGACGTTCAGCTGTTTTTAACGCGCATTAAGAAAATGAAGAAAAACATTGTCCCTTATTTTTGCGAAGGAAGATCATTTCTCTGAATTTCATGCACATTCATCACACATCACATTTACATTTGTTTTAAATCCACTACATAGATATTGATTCCAAATAGAACAAGAAAACACTTGCCAGTCGTCCCCACTGTCAAAATATCATTAATAATTACTCGTGCACCACCAGGAGATAAAAACACACAATGCTCCGTGACATCTTCATCTTTGCTCCTGAGGGCGTTGAAGACATCATCTTCTTCAAACATGTTGAGTACGATTTCACAGCTTGAGAATCTCCACTGTTCTTTAACTGGACACCAGTGTTCAGTTTATTAACCTCCACATTAGCCTCTTGTTGCTAAGCTCCACACAGTCAGTCATTTCTATTCATGATCATCTCATAAGACAGTTGTGTAACATTTAGAGAAAATTCTAAACTTAGAAATAACTAATAATAGTTTATAGCACAAACATAAAAACTTTGAACTAATTAGGACCAAACTTCAGGAAAATTCTGACCTTCTTGAGTTTCCAGATAGTGCAGTTTTCATGTATATTTAAGTGATTTCTATATTCATGACTAAATGTTCCCAAAATGCTGTTAAAAATATTTCCAAAAAAGAAATAATTATAATACATTGTTTTGTTGGGTCCAGAAAACCTCAGGAGACTAAAACAATTCATTATAAAATTTCATAACATTGCTTTGCTCAACCAACTGTTCAAAATCCCAAAAGGTTTTAGAGTTTACCAACAATGGTTTAAACTGAAAGTTCTAATTGAAAAGTGAGTTTTTCCAAATGCTGCATTTCTCTCAAAGTTTTAATTCACTACACTGAATCTCAATCATTTTTTGATTTCCCCTTACATTAGACATTATATATAGTATCCACTACCTTGTTTAACAGTAATAGGTGAAAACCACGTTGACGTTTTAATGATAAGCAGCTGGATTAAGATACAATGCAGAGCTGGTTCACTGTCTCCTACATGTTAACTTAACAGTGAAGCAACTTCTTCAAACTTTCCTGGAGTAAAGCATTTATTATTCAATCTTCACTGCACCAGCTCCGGAGCCACTGATGTACAGGATGTGTTTGGCCTGTGTACATCAGCAACCTGGTTTGAAGGTTAACCTGACCGGACGCCAGGACAGTTACTCATATTAATAAGACCAATACAGTGTGAATGGTCTGTATTCATGCAGAGCTTTTCAAGATTCTTGTTTCCCTTTGGCATGTGGGATCGGGAAATCCGGATTCTGGTTAGAGGACAATCGCTCTCCCCCCTCAGCCTCTGTTGCACACATAGTACGAGGGGTTGTGGTCTCTGTGAGGGTGAGGACTCAGCCTCGTGTTAGAAGACGGATGTTTTCTAGATAATTATGTTTGTTCTCATAAATGTCAAGGTTACCTGCTCTGTTTGTTAAGGAAGGAAACCGGCTTCTCCCTCGGAGCATGAGCGAGCAGGGACGTGTTGTTGTGTTAAACCTTTGCAACCAGGGCTTGTTTGCTTGTAGATTTAATTGTCATGTGAGTCATTTATTAGTTCCTGATTGGGAAATAACAGAGTGGATTGATTTGCTGCTGAATTTTTTGCATTTGACATTTGTTTTCCGGCAGACGTCTGTTTCCTTTGGCGCGTTGGAATCTGTGGTCGCTGGAATTTTGAAGCAAGAAAATAAAGTCTGAAGTCTTAGACACTTTCTTGTTGCTGTTGCTGTGGTGACAAACGGAGAAGCGGTGTAACAAGCTGCAGGTGTTTCAAAGTTTCGTCTCGTCACTCCTTCGACATCTGCAGAGTTTATGAGGCAACAGAACAGCAGAAGTAATCTATTACAACAAAACAACAAGCTACTTTCTGATGCTCACTTTTGGCCTCTTGTCCTTTTCTTCTGCTTCATTCCAGCTGCTTAGAAATGAAATGATGCTGCTTTCTTCTACTTGAATGTGAAGTTTTACTTTCGTCAACCGATAATGCATTTTATCAAAGAGACATTGCAATATTATTGGAAATGTTCATTTTCAAAATGTTTGTCAAAAGCCGGCCTGATGCATCAGGTGCAGACAGGCTCATGCAAGCTTGTGTTGGGTATCCACACTCTGTAGAGCTAAAAGAGTCAGGGAAGATTGGAGGAATCATTATGCAACCAATAACCTAATGTACTAACAGTATGGACCTTTGAATATTGTTTTAAGCTTTCAGTTTTAAATCTAAACCTAAACTTTAAAGCTGAAAGATTCTATTCAAAAGATTCATGTGATTCAGCCAAGACCACGACTCGGTGACCGTAGCAAACAGCTGCTGCAGAGAGGAGTTGAAAATGAGAATGAAGAAGACTCTTTACCATTGTGTGCCTGTGTGAAATCCCCTCCTCACAGTTTGGTTCTGGACGTGATGAGTAAAGAGTGATCAAAGAAACTCCCCCGAGCCTGGCGAGCACAATCGTGGTATTACAGCTAATGAAATTTAGATGGAGTGCGAGTGGAGAGCCTCAGTCAACGTGGCTTAGTGCCGCTCAGCCCAGGGCAGCGATCACACAGAACGCAGGCCGGGGTTAACAATCATCCATGAATGCTAAGCTGCTCAAACCATTCCTTCAGATGCTAAGTAATGGCTCTGGTCCTTTTTCGCTTTTTACTACGAGAACCTCTGATGCAGACTCCATCCGAAAGGCTGATGTCCATTTTTTTTTTTTGCTCCATTAGGAATACGATGTTGTAAATGGCCACATTATCTGTCTGGGACCAGTGGTTATGGCAGCCTGTCCTCTATCAACACACTAACAATGGACAGTTGGCCCCCAGCCTCATGCAAAGCAGATTTGTGTTGTAGCTCTTGGCAAACAAAGCGCTGCGCTGAGTTTAATGTGAGTCAACATGGCGAGTTCAATGTGGTAACGCTTACTCCTCCGAAAGGGGACGAAAACATGCAATTATCACATCGTAGCTCAGATGGTTAATTCTGTCTAAACTGTGACGCTGCTGAGCACAGAGAGCCGAACGTTCAGGAAGTCAGTTTCCTTCCAGGCAGCAGGAAAACAAACGTTTTAAAAACCTATTATCTGCACATCTTATTCTAAGGGTTGATGGAGCCACCATTGGTTTGCCACCATTGACCCACATTCACACCTACTGTCAATTAAGAGTCTCCACTCAACCTAAACCCAATAAGCATGTGACCCTGACTGAACCAGGAGTTGAACCCTGCTTTGAAATCCAGAAGAGGTTGTGTAATCAAGCCGGACATCTCGCAGTTTATCCGTGAAACCGAAGGATCAATTTCCAGCCGTGTTTGCTTGACATTTAAGACTCGTTCTCTTTCTCATTAAACAAGCTTCACCCGAGCGTTCTGCTGATTTGCTCGGGCTTTTTTTACGAACCTTTAAAATATAATAAAATCTCTTATTTGAGGTTTGTCTGTCAGCAGCCGAATCCATGAAATGAATATAGTCAAGCGTAAAATCATACCTCGGTACAATCATCTTTCTAAGCCGGGATTTAATCTGACAAGTTGACTGAACTCATTCTCATTTGCTGGAACTGTGTGGGAGAGCCAATCCCCAGAGACCGCAGCCTTACACAATTTGTACATTAACTCAAAGCCTTCAGACTCAGGCTCCTTCCTGTTTCTGTGCAGCACGGAGATACACACTGACAATATGCTATGGGAGGGTTGACAGTGTTCTGCTGCAGTTTCCACTAAAGCTGGAAGGGATCATCCACTTTACACTCACATCTGTGCACTGCTTTTAGGACAAACTTCATTTTGACTGACTGATTTGAAGTCAGCACACAGGATGTTAGTGAAGTAGATGATCCAGAGATGAACCGTGACCCAGTCGAGAGCGGAGGAGCTCCTGTTTCCTGCGTAGGAGATTCTGCGGATTTGAGAAAATGACAAACAAGCACAAGCAGAAAGAGAGAGAGCGAGAGAGAGAGAGAGCTACAGTGTGACCCATTCATTAGTGGAGCTGACCCTGCAGGGACAAGGAAGCTGTTCATTAAATAGACACTCACGGCCCAGTCGGAGATCAGACTCTCAGCCCAGCAGTGAGGATATTACACTCCACATACAGTATATGGTTCAAAGCAGAGGTCCTCAGTATGGGGCCAGGGGGGATACCAGGGGCCCGGAGTAAAACAAAGGATCATTTTATTGTGATTGAAGTTAAGTTTGCTGGAAATGGCTGCAGAGGTTCTCCCTTTTTTATTTGTCCGAGGAACCTTAAGGTCAAGAACTTGATTTCTGCACTGACTTGAAAAGGGAGAATTCTCTTTGCTTCACAGCAGCACGACGAACCCTTCTCCTTTTGAAGGCTTCTTTCAAATGCGTCCTTTCAATAATGAGCAACGGCGGATCCAATGGGAGGATCCGTCCTGGGTCGAACCATCGGAGGAATCATTAGGAGCCAGTGGCAAAGCTGAAGAAGAATCTGTGTGGGTGACTGAGAAGCTTCAGATGAGAAGCTAAGAGTCATGAAACTAACAGGGAAGATTCTCTGGACCAGATCATCTGATTTGGGCTCAACCTTCACGGACTCCTCGGTCAATGCCGGTCACGTCCTCTGGGTTCGGGTCAGGACGGATCTGGCTCCTGAGTTGTGACACAGCTTTGATGTCAAGAAAGAGGAAAAGTCTGGGTAAAAACATGATTCCAGTGTGATCCACTGTGGCTTGACAGTTGGGTTTTAAAGATTTCATACATCCACCTTCAGAACAGTCGTCGGACTTACTCTTTTATCTCCTATACACACTGACCACAATCCTGTGTTTTCTCCACAGTGCAGCTCATCTCTCACTGAGCTGTGGTGACAGCAGATACAGAACCAACACATCCACAGAGGTCACAAGTCCAGACATGCATGGGTTTTTAATTTATCTCCTGAAGATAACGTTACAAACACCAGTTATGAGGCTTCAATGCTCCAATACGTCACTTCACAAACCAAAAGGTGGCGTTACGGTGGGGTTGACACATGGGAGGAAGTCAGAAGTAAAGTTATTATAGAGACAGAAAGTTAAATAAGGATTTTTTGTTTCCCAGTGCCGACCAACAATCTGTTAATTTGAGAGATATTCCTTTTAACGCGAATCAAGCTGTTTTAATAAGAGTAAGTACTTTTTTTTTACACAAACTATGATCTTTCCATCAGCCTAAGACAAGTTGTTGTCTCTTAAACTTCACTGAACTTCAGCATTGGAAATCATAGTTTGCATAGGAGTCAAATCAGAAGTTTTTAGTTGTTTAATTTGGATTCTGTGCTCATCCAGAGTTCCATTGTTTGTATAGTCTACACAATACACTTTTGTTTTCCTCTCTCTCTCTCTCCTCAGTATTTCAGCGGCAAAGTGATGCTCGCTCGCCCTGCTAACTTCTGATTGAGTCACACACAGCACTGTTTCCCCAATGAACATGAAGTCTGACAAGAAAGCAAAGTCTTCAGAGGTTATCAGTAAAATTCATCAGCTATAATAATGAACACACAGATAAAAAGGTATTTTTGTAGCTCGATGATAAAACTAAATTTACATTTAGATTGCACAGGTCGGAGCTCTGTACATTCAATCTACAACCGGCTCCTGCAGGAACGGGCACATGCTTGGAAATGTTGAGTTTTACCAAAGTATGTGTTTGTGGATTTGTTTGTTCGTTTCTTTCAAGATCTCATTCTGATTTGAACTTGGATAAAAAAGTATAAATGTTTGTGTAAAGAATAAGATAAAACTCAAATATTGTGACCTTTACTGTGAAGGAGGTTATGTTTTTGTCTGCGTATTTTTCATTGGTTGTCTGTTAGTTGGCAGAAGTACACAAAAACTACTTGATAGATCACAACAAAACTTGGTGGAATGATGTGATATAAGTCAGGAAAGATCCCATCAAATTCCGGTGGGGATCCAGGATTTCTTTTTCACTTTCTTAAACATTCCAGATAAGTTATTTAGCCATATTTTCATTGATTTGCCAAAGAATAATCCTGGAAAACTGGATTTATAATTGTGATTGTGTGGAGGATCTAATTAAATTAGATGTGGTTCTATAAGGGGAGAGTTGGGTCTTGGCTGGAGTTGTGCTCTCTGAATGCACCTCTAGTTAGATGAGGATTTGAGGTGTGTTGAATGAACTTCCTGGATTAGATCTGGGAGGTTTATTTTGGTGCCATAAAATTGTCTGATTCCTCAGCGTCATATGTCTTCGTGAGTTTTTATTTTGAACACAAAACCTCCAGGATTGTTTTATTTCCATTATTAGATTTAAAAATAAACAGCACATCGAGTCTCAGGTAAACAACTGAGATTATTTGTCTGCTGAATTAGTTTTCCTGTCTGAATCCTGCTTGTGAAAACAGCAGTAAGCATAAATAGCAGCACGATGTGGGATCTGGAGCCATTTATGAGCAGAAAACGTGGATGATAAAGGACACTGGTCTGGTTGATTGATACTAGAGAGGGTTGAACATAGATCCTAGTCAGCACCACAAGGCTACGAGAGGCAGTCATAGACAGAAATGTGCCTCTGATTGTTTACCTGCTAGTTTGAACTGAACGTGGGTCAACCTGAGCCGCCCTCGTCCTCACTGTCCACTCCTTGTTAAAGTTCCAGTCGGCCCCGGGGCCCACAGGCTCCCAGGATCAATAGGAGGTTAATGGGAGGTGAAATGTGAAACAGCCCAATTAGTTTGATGCCTATTCCGCTGTCGTATCAATAGCCTTTAGATAACAGTGTGTGAGAGCAGCCACCGTTCCTTAATTAGTGTTTTTCAACCTATTGACTGGACGGAGACAGTTTCCCTGGTGTCAGCTAAGTTTCATTTGTGGGAAAACACACAACACTGAGCCCTGGCTTCCTTTCTTCATTCAGTACAGGTTGTGCACAGCGAAAGGTTTTGAGCACTGTACTTCCTCACCTGGTGTGGGTCTAGAGCAAATCAATGAAAATAAGTATTTACAAAACTGAAAGGGTTTGTAAATATTCACAAATGTTAGACAGGAGTTATTGTGCATCTGCAGGAGACTTTCTCCAGTGACAGATTAATATGAGACACTTTAAAAAGCTTCATTCTAACCTAAAACAAATATACTGAATAAATGTGGTTATTAAAGATTTTAAACACACTGTATTTCTTCATACTATTATTTAAATATCATTGTTATTGTCCTATTTTCATTTATTTTCTACATTTAATTAGGTTTATATGTTTGTTATATTCAAACTGTAAATGGATTTAAATCTTACAGGCAATTTAAAGATATGATTGAATGTGTGTAACTGCAACAATCTGCTCATATTGATAAAACTTCCCTGCAGTTGGTAAAAGAAGACACGCCGGCTTTGTTATAAACAGACAAATTTGTTTTATTGATTATTCCTGTTGTTGCCAATAAAGTTTGGTAAATTGCTCGTGGCCTCAAACTGGTTTCCAGACACTTTTCCTTTCTCACCCACTGCTGCAATGTAGCAGTCAGACAGTTTTCACCACACACTCAGAATTGTGAAGTCTGACCCGAGTGCAACACAAAGCAAGGTGACGGATTATCTTTATTGGCTGTGTCACATTTTTTGCACTTCCTGCCAACCAGCTTTTCAAGGACCACATTAGAAGAGTCTGTGGATTTATTGTGACTTTGAAGTGTTTGACTAATAGCTCTTGTATAATATAGATTTTTGTGTAAAGGCAGGAGAATTTTAAAATGCCATCATTGATCTTCAGTGATATTAATCATTGTAACTACAGGATGTTTGTTAATTATACACGTCCAGTCAATTCAAAATTATATTGTGTTTAGATTTTAAACTAACCAACATGTCTGGATGTCTCTTTATGTCTCTGGATGTCTCTGGATGTCTCTGGATGTCTCTTTATGTCTCTGGATGTCTCTGGATGTTGTTTCTCACAGTGAACCAGACGTTCTCTCTCTCGGAGTTTCATCTGAAGCCAAAAGCTTTAATGTTTTCATTTGTTTCCCAGGTCCGTGGGGAAGGTGCATGGGCAGTGACTGTGGCCCCGGTGGCAGCCAGAGCCGGGCCGTGTGGTGCGCCCATGTGGACGGCTGGACCACGCTTCACACCAACTGTGAGCAGGGCGAGCGTCCCTCCAACCAGAGGAACTGTTTCCGTGTGTGCGACTGGCACAAGGATCTCTACGACTGGAAACTCGGCGCCTGGAACGAGTGCGTGCCGGTGTCGGCCAGGACCTTCGGGGCCGCTCGGCCGTTCACGTGCAGCGGAGGTGAAGAGGGCATTCAGACACGGGAGGTGAACTGTTTACTCAAATCAGATGGCACCGCGGCTGAGGATTGCATCTGTGATTACTTTGAGCCCACGCCTCGCCTGGAACAGGCCTGTTTGATCCCCTGCCCTCAGGATTGTGTGGTTTCTGAGTATTCGCCATGGACGTCCTGCTCCAAAACGTGTGGAACAGGCCTCAGGAACCGGGTCCGCAGCGTCCTGGTCCCTCCTCTTTTTGGAGGCTCTGTGTGCCCCAACCTGACTGAGTTCCAGTCCTGTAAACCGGGGCCTTGCACAGGTCCAGAGGGCATGTACAGCCTGAGGATCGGAGCCTGGAGCCCTTGTTCCCTCCCGCAGGCACGGACAGCACGACAAGCCAAGCGCAGGAAAGGTAAAGACCAGGGGCTCAGGGACCGGCCGGGAGTCAAAGATCCAGAGACCAGGGAGCTGATCCAGAAGAAACGGACCAGGAACCGGCTGAACCGCCAGGAGAGTCCGTTCTGGGACATCCAGGTGGGCTACCAGACCCGGGACGTGATCTGCATCCACAGGAACGGGAGCGCGGCCGGACGCAGGTGAGCGGCAATATTCTTTATGTTAATGTGACATTAAAGTTAATATCTATTTTTCCACAGCACCATTTTACTGTGAAGCCCTTTAATTATCTGACAAGGACACGAATGGACGAGAGATCCATTCAAATGATATCTTAAAATACGGTTTCATTTGTAGACATTTACTTTCTGCTGTAGGTATTAATAATTAAGTTTACTTTTTATTTATTTACTACCTGTTGCTTGTCTGTATTACTGTCCATTTATATATTTGCAGTGTCATGTTTCCTGTGTAGCTGTGATGTCTCGTCTTTACCTCACTGGGTTTTCTAACATCTGAACAAGATGCCAAATTTGTCCTCTTCAAAGTTTCCCTTCCTCCTGTCAGGAGGCGACATGTTTATCTGCTGCGTCTTTGTCACTAACCGTGCTGTCAGAGCAATGAAGCACAAACTACCACAGCGTGTTTCATGACAACTTCCGAGGATGGAAGTGGAAAAAGAAACTCTTTTTTAACGACGTTGTCAATCTCAGCCACGGCCACTTTACTGGATTTGACAGATATTCTAGGGTTTTGTCCTCTGGTTTTGAGTGAATAATGGAACAAATCAAGATTCAAATTGAAAGTTAAACCTTCTGGGACGTGAACGACTTAGTTCATAACAAAACACTTATTATCACATGAGGCTGTAGTTTCCTTTTAAGTTGCAAACAATTTAAAATATAAGAGATGGATATTTCTAAACCAAAGCTTCATATTTTCACGTTTGTTTCTTAAAGCTGCAAAGAAATAGGCTTGTTTGAGGGATTAGACAAGTCAGCAGGTTTGAGAAGTGACATGAAATCCAAAGTTTGACCTCCATCAAACAAATAATCACTTGATTAGCTCAGTGAATTATCAATATCCAGAATACAGAAGATTGAAGTGCTTCCCTTTATAGAGCTGGTAAACCAAAGTGGGATCTGACTTCTCACCCTGACATTATTACTTCTGTGAGCCACACACACACACACACAGTCTGATAATGAGTGGGATCAAATGCATCTAAATTCCCACTTATCTCTCTGCAAAAAAAAAAAATGCACATCAAACATTAACTCCCAAGGAATGAGCTATAGCCCTCCGCCTGCAGAGAGGAGAGAACCATGAGGAGTGGAACAGTGCACGTTTAAATGAGAATGTATTCTGCTCCGAACTTTTTCACGAGGTGCACACACTCCACAGTCTAATTGTTCCACTGCAAGTGTCAGGCTGGGCTGATTTTCTGAATTTATTATACTTAATAACCACATTTACATCGTGACTTGTGGCATGAGATAATTATCCAGCGTCAGGAAGCCAAGTGCGGCTGCAGCCAAGAAGTGTTGAGAACCAGTAAATGCCTCCACTCCTGTTCAGCTCATGTGTCAAACCCCAAATCTTTTCGTCAAACACGTTTAATGACCGCAGACGATTATTCTGTGATGATTGCAGCTGAAGTGACGTTAAAAAATACGTCAGAATCAGCAGGTTTTCTCAAATTGAAAAAAACCAGCTCCCTTTTAAAGTTCTTTCGACGTACGCGTGATTGTGGAAGAATTCGAGAACATTTACAGAACTTAACCTCATCTTTACAGTCAGGAACTCTCTCGTCAGAATCAAACCATCCACTGCAACACATGGAAACACTTTCAGGCCTCGTGGTGATGGTTCCCTGGATTAGCCAATTAGCTCGCCAAGCTAAACAGGGAGCGTAACGCAAGACCGAGTCCAAAGCAAGACGTGGGGTTACACTCTAAACTCTTGAGCCTGGTTAAGACTCTGAACTGAAGGGAGACAAAACTCTCTAGACTCTGCAGAAAGAGGCAGGGATCAATGAGGAGAGTCATGTTTAAATGGATGTCTTCGATGTGATTGATGTGTTTGTGTTTGTGTGTGTCAGCTGATTACAGCTCGGGGGTATGACCTCTGTGTTCTAACATGAACTTACACAAAGCTGTATTTACCTGATCAAAGGTTATCATTGTCTTGTAGGACTTATCTTTTTAAATCCATTAGTTGTGTGAATAATTTGAAGGTTGTAACAATTACATCTGATCCAGTAAATTTAATTAACTACAGATGGACTAGAAGTCAAGACAAACTCGAATTCAACATCATCATCGCAAAGGATCTCAATTCTTAATGAAAAGTCATAATTGAAACGTTTAAATAATTACCCTGCAACATGACAGACTATAGAAAATAGGTCTGAATGCTATTGTCAGCAAGTCTCTCCAAAAATAAATGTTCCTGTTGATTCATGTTTCCTCAACTGAACGGAAAAGCTTGAAATGTCACAGCTGCTTTGTAGAGTTTGGAGCTTTCATGAGGTCTCTGATCTCCAGGAAACAATCAGCGCCGGTGTCAGCCGAGCGCGGCTCCGTTCACATCACATAACTGTCACACAGCACTGTACTCCCAGATATGATCAATTATGCACTAAATCTATTCATTAATGCTTTGTTGGCGCCGAGCTCTCAGCCGTAACCGGGATCAAATATTTCAAAGGAAGCGTGAAAACAACTCTCATGCCCTTAGGAGCATAAATATTAATCCTTGACTTGTTTATTTCTCGTTCTGAAATATTCATAGTTGTTTTTGCCACTTTCGGAAGAAAAAAAAAAGTGGAACAAACTTCCCGGCGAAGCGATGATCCCGTCGTATCGCAGCCAGACGCTCTCTGAACATCTTGCTCACTTCATTTCCAATTTCGTTTGATGAGCATCTGCCACTGGGCTTTTAATTTCTCCAGCTCATCCCAAACATGCCACCTTCCTCTAAGACTCAGTGTGTGTTGGTATCATGACCTTTTTAAAACGATGTGGGTGTCATATTACATAATCGCCCGGTGCCACGATTTCAATTGCAACGTTTCTTTTCTCTGTAATTGTAAAATGATTCTTTAATCACTTGACCCACATTGAACAGTGGTTTAGACCAGTCCAGCTGCAGTGTCTTGATGAACGCTTTTCAAATAATCAGCATACTATCGTTGGAATATCATAATCTACATGTATTAGGTCTGAAAGCACTCGCACAGCATTGTTTAAAGTTCCTCTGCAAAAGCTAAAGGTTTGAAAACAAGCGTTCTTCACACATTATCTCACTTATTTAAATAGAGGATGATTGCGTCCCCATTCTGTCTGGATGACTGAGATGAAGAAATAATGACTTCTTCTTGCAACTTTGAAATCTCCACAAAAAAAAAAAGATGCTCGTGCACGCGCACAACAAACGGCAGCGACTCCAAGGATCCGGCTGCAGTGGAAATAGGTCGTCGGCTGCATTTGGGGCTTTTTTTAAAAACACAAGTAGTTCCATCTGAGACAGGAAGCTCGAGCCATGACCCTCGGTGCGCGGCGCCATCGCTGCTTATATCCCTCATTGTTTGCCTCAGATGTAAAAGGAGCCGACACACCGAGCGCGTTTGGCAGGAAAAACAAAAACCCGAGATTTTTCACAGCGTCGCTTCGCTGCCACTTCAAAGACTGCAGAGGTGTTTTAATCTGCACAGACACACGAGTTAGAGAAGAAGAAGAAGAAGAAAGCTCGTACCCCCGCTCACACATTCATACCAAAGGTCTGAGTCGCTGGAGGTGAAGTGCGGCGGCGACGCCTAAATGAGCGGTTTCTAAATGAAGCGGAGCTGTAATTAGCACTAATAGCTTGTCAGCTGCGGCGCCTCCGGGGGAAAGACGTCCAGCCCGAGCGGCAGCGAGCGGGCGGCTTCGGTTACAACACATTCCTAATGATTCCAACGGAGCCCAGAGACCACGGGTTGTTCATAACATTTAAACGCAATTTACATGATCAAAAGATGTGTGTGAACAATTGATCAGAGCTTGTTTTGGTTGTGTGATACACACACACACACACACACCACGACACACACCCACATGTTCTTACTCTTAATACTTTCACTCTCCAGACAGAACGTAGCACCAGTGATGGTCAGGGTGTTTAAAGTGAAGCATCACACAACAGTTAAAGTGTCGTATATATCTGCTGCTCTGACATGTTCACAGACGATAAACTGTGGCTTTAAGGAATCTTGGCACATTAACAATAAGACGTAAGTGAGAGATTTAACTTCACTGTAATGAGGCGTCAGTGAGCTGAGCACCGCCCGGCTCTGTTTACCATAAAGATGCTCTGTGGCCGCTCGATGCCAGAGGATAACAAAGGGATGAACGGATCAGCTGGGAGGCTGATTTGTGTCCTGATGTTATTTGATTCTGAGGCTACGACGCATCAGTTATATCACAGGTCGATGTTCTACCTGTACGGCCGCGTCCAAACTCCTCCAGAGGTTTCAAGCACCGAAAAAGAACTGTGATAGTCTGAGTTTATTTCAGATTCTGAAGTTTTATCACGTTGTTTTAAAAGTAAAATGTGTTAGAATGGGTTTAGCATCATCAGGGTTTGAATTATCAGTAGTATTTATAATCAAGTATTGTCAAACATTTACTGGTTTTAGCTTCTAAATTGGATTAACAGTTTTTTTTTCTTTTTTATTGACGTAACTTGACGAAATGATGTGGACGTGTTGTGTATTATGGTTAATTTGCTTTTATTTGTTCTATTCCCGAGAGTTGCATCATGCTACACGTGATGCTAAAGCCACTTAGCTTAGCATAAATACAGTAAGAAGGGGGAAACTGAAGTTAATCAGACTACCAGCGTTTCCTCACAAATTTACATGTTTTATCTTGTTTGTTTTATCTTGACAAACATCATAATGTAAAAAATGACTTGTTGTGGTTTACTGATGTTGGACTTTTTTTCAAGGTCTCTTTTTCAAGGTCAGTTTGGGTTTGAAGCAAAGGAACCCAGTGTATATTTACATAAACATCCTGTTTGTTGTAACATCGTCTTCATCATCCTTGCCTCACCTCCCCTCCTCTTCCTCTCTTACCGTCCCCCAGCCTGTGTATCATGAGGGACCTGCCGCTGACCGTCCAGTCCTGTGTCCTCCCTAAAGACTGCCAGCTGACCGACTGGACCGACTGGGGCCCGTGCTCCAAAGCCTGCGTGGACCCCGTGTTCCCCCGAGGAAACCGAACCCGCAGCCGACAGGTGCTGCAGTTCCCGGTGGGCGAGGGGGGGGAGTGCCCGCAGGTGGAGGAGGTGGAGTCCTGTGAACCTCAAGGGGACGCCGTGCCACCATGCGCCACGTGAGTTCCTCCTGATGATGGTTGGGGGTTTTGAATTTGAGTGAAAGGTAGTTCAGGGTTTATCACAGCCTAGAGATACAAGAGTATGTGATGTTTTGTTAATACCCTTCTCCTCCTGGACTCTGCTTTTCAACTGAAAGTACTTCCACAGTGTAGATAATGTTAATGAAAAACAGGAACCGATCGGTGTCTTCAAAAGTTAGATTGGAGATGTGCTTCCCTTCACTCTCCTCCCACCGGACCCTGTCCCTCTCTGATCGATCCGACCCGGCTGTTTCCCTTGTCTCCTTCTCCTGCAGCTTCACCTGGAGGAGCACCGAGTGGAGCGACTGCCGGGTGGACGTGTTGCTGAGCCAACAGGACCGGCGCCGCAACAACGCCACGGAGCTGTGTGGGGGGGGCCTGCAGACCAGAGAGGTTTACTGTGTGGAGGCCAATGCCGAGCTCCTGAAGTATCTCAACGACCTCAGGGAAAAAGACAAAGGTAAGAGAAAAGGGAAAATCAGGGAGAGTTGGTATACAACCTGAAGACGATGGTTTTATTCAGAATCTGCATTTAATCTTTGCTTTCAACATCATACATTTAGTTAATAGGAAATCACACCACTTATAGAATTTGCTTGGACTCTAATGCTGCATCAACACTGGAATGTTTCAATTGCCTGAAATGGAGAAATTTGGAAACACGGCCGGTCCCATTTTAGTTTAAAATCTCGGAAATCTACTTTAGTTAAGCAAAAATAGATACAGATTACTTCTGATATTTTATATATATATATATCCAACAAAATATCTAAGATTTTAAGCATTGGGTACATTTAGATTGGTTATTAGTTTGCAGCACATGAACAGTGTCAGAGCTTTTGAAAACCTGGATTCCAACTTTTGCAATTAACTTTATCGCTTGTGGTTGAAAGCAAAACCTTTAGGTTTAATTGTGACAGTATCCTGGGATCATAGCAGCAATACATCATTTCACTCTCCTAATATATTCACATATTTTTTAATACATATTATTGATGCTAATTGAAGCCTTATCATGAAGACCGGCTGCTTGTTGCTGCCGGTGATCAGGGTTTTCCACACAGTTGTGAACGGGTCTTGAGGCCAATTAAACTTCTGCCATATCTGAAGAAAACATTCCCCTGGAAGATCAGAGACGGAGATTCCTAATTTAACTTCACTTCAGCAAAACCAGTGAAAAAAACAGACTCACTCCACTGAACCAGTGTGACTCACACAAATTTAATCAGCCGCTCTTATGTCACGACTTCCCTGCCCCCTCTCTTCACTGTGACTGTGGCTTGTCAGCTTCAACTTCTCAGTCAGAACATTTAAAAGGATTTGCAGCCGCTGCCATTCTCTGCCTCTCTCTCTCTCTCTCTCTCTCTCTCTCTCTCTCTCTCTCTCTCTCTCTCTCTCTCTCTCTCTCTCTCTCTCTCTCTCTCTCTCCCCTTTAGACCAAATCAGGCGTCGTTTAGAACAAGGATTTGCTCGTGCTCGTGTGTCCTGCTGTGACTCGTCAGTGTTCACGAGTGCAAAGGCCTCCATTTCTGACACTTGTCAAGCCAGCTTAGAGTCAAAGCTGCCCTCTTAAGGAGGGTGTTAGAGACATTAGTCCAGACTAAGCTGGTGGAGACCGATCGTGCTGATCGCGTGAGGGAGAGAGTGACAAAGAGAGGAGGTGAGATTTCATTTGACACTCGTGTGCCCCATACAGAACGCTGTGTAGGGAGGTAGAGCGGGTCGCCCACTAATCACATGGTTCAGTGCTTGAGATCTTCTACCATCTCTAACTCTCTGCAGTGACCTCTCATTGACATACGTCTGCTGTATCTTTAAAACACAACTGAAGACGCACTTATTCAAACTGGCTTCATTTCCTCTGGTGTGGTTTAATGTTTGTAACGTTGTTTTTTATTATCTCTCTGTTCCACATATTTCATCTTCTTTTATTGCACATATTTCCATGTTTGCTCCTCTGTTTACGCTGTTATTTAAATGTTCTATGACTCTGAAGCACTTTATGACCTGTAGCTCTGTGGTAGGTGCTACGATAAATAAGCTTTACTAACTGTGAAAAACACATTTCCCCACAACAACATCTACACATCACGCATATTAAGTATTCTGAGGTAAGTTTCATATGCTGCCTTTTGAGATTGAGTGGATCACTGTGGAACCGAGGAGAGATTTCACACACTGGGAGAATCGGGTTTAACAATATCTGATGCAACTCGGTGTTAAAACCTGCAGCTCCAGAGCTTTAGTGAAACGTCTATAGGCTGCTACACTGGTTCATGATGGTGACATGGTGTTTATACTTCTGGGTTCTGATTCTACTTAAATTATCTTGGTTGATGTTGCATTAATTTATGATGAATGACTCATAAGTGAAGAGCCAGCTGCATCAGCTGCCTTCAATCAGCGGTCCATTGGTTTTCTTGGAATCGGCCCCAATTAAAGAATAATGCGTCTGGTAGCAAAATATTAATTCCAGGAACAGACAAAGCATCTTGTATTAAATATGGAAGGATGTTTAATGTATTAGACAGAACATGTGCCTGCAAAAAGCTGGATCAATCATACATGTCCAGGCGCCCGTAACCTCTGTTAAAACCCAGTTAAAGATTCATATATACAACGTGTTGAGAGTGGTGTGGCGAGGGCTGAGTCTGCAGAGTTGTGCGTGACCTGCGTGTGAGAGTTTGCTTGAACACACACACACACACACACACACACACACACACACACACACACATGCTCACACACTCAAGCGCAAAGTTCTTATCTTCTTGGCTCAGGATTTCTCCTCCTTCCATTGGGGGGTAATCTCCCAGCGTACCACTGAGACAGAGGGGCAGGCGGTGGCTCAGCCAGGTTCACTCTCTCTCCCCCCCCCCATATGCCTGATGCATAAATATCACCATGCAAAAGGGCACCAGATACCCTCGGGCCGAGATCTGGAATCGCTTTACCACCTCCTAAATCCCAACCTTAATCTTTATGGGGGAGCAGCACGGATCTGACCCCGGATGTGTGTCTTCCTCTCCCCGGCTGAGGTTGTGTAACTCTGGGTTCTGTGTGAGCTCAGCCTGGTGGAGTGGATGGATCCATAAAGAAACCACTTCCAACCCGGTGGGAGTTGACATTTCTTTACTGTTCCCAGTAGTTTCAGCAGCAGATTGACTGAAACGTTCTGTGGAGCTGCTTTAACACATCAGGATTCATGAGATATACTGTAAAAGTAAATTCTAGTTCTATTGAAAACTTGGCAGGAACAAAAATCACCTAAAAGAAGTGCGGGTGAGAGAAGTGACAGAAGCCATAAAACAAATAGTTCCACAGTTTGAGAAATGTGGTTATTTGCTCTTATTTTTTTCTATAGAGAGAATAAGACGAGAGAATCGATACTAATCTCATGTCTTTGCATTTAAATAAAGAGCTGGAGACTTGACATGGTCTGACCAGCTCAGCATTAATACAGGAAACAAAGAGAAACAGCCACAATGGCTCCGACTCAAGTTAAAACACATCACTACAAACTGATCCTTTAAGCTTTTCTGCAAAATCTACACATGAAACAAACTAGTTTTTCTTTTCTCTGTTACCAGTCATTTATTACTTTTTTAAAGAGAAGTACAGAGAAACAGGAAAGAGAATAAAAACACGTCGTAAACAACTTGAATCCCACAGAAGGAATTCAAGCTAAACGCTAAAACTATTTCTCCAAATGTGAAGGTAAATACACGGCTGCTGCTCCGGATGAGAGGAAACTGTTTCACTTCATATTTCAGCCGAGCACTTCTGTCTCCAGCTGTAGTCTGGGTACAAACATGAAATTACTGAGCAAAGGTTTAGAGTTACAGTGCCAGAAAACGCTGTTAAGACTTTGGCAAATACATTTTTACTTATAAAACACAACATCTGCTACTTTTGCACCTGATTTCCAGACAACTCTGGAGTTTTTTAAACCCGTAAGACTTTTGGAAACTCTGCTGCGTCTTGAAATATGAACACGTCAGAGCTGCGTTTTTAGTTTGGATGGTCGGAAACTTTCAGGAACTGATGCTATTTGATGCTAACGCCAAGTTGAGAGTCACAGGATGATTGTGCAGTTCACACTTCATGACTTCCTGCTTTGTGAGTCTCTTCCAGTTGTTGTGAGTTCCTACTACACAACTGACTGGAGACTTCACCATCTCTCACCAGTAGAAACCCAGAGACTGGTATATCTGGTCTCCACACTTTATACCACCTTCACCCGTCATTTGCTCTGATTGGCTATAGCTGTTTAAATTGTCTATAAAGTTTTTCCAGAATTAGCCTGCAAGAAATCCCGTGGGCGGAGTCAACGTGTTGGCGAAGCTCTTGAATTGTGTCGTAGAGATTTCTGATCGAATGCCGACTTGGCTCCGATCTCTGGCTTCTCTTTCTAAGACGTATGAACACACAGAGAGACCCTCGATCATTTCATCTATCTCCTTGACACACAGCAGATAATCACGGTTTCCCAACGTGGTCGGTTCCTTGGAAAGACTTTAAAGGGCGACGCAGAATCAGGACAATCAGGAGTTAATTAGCTGCCGTGAAACAAAGAAGCTAAAACGTGCCAGTAACCATGTTAGCAGGTCTGTCAGTAATCTGATTTCTTTTGATCGTGTCGTATATTCGTTAGAGTAGATCAATTTGGTGTGTGTTCAAAACATAATGACAGGCTTACGGTTATGATACCTGCCTTCTGGACTCTCAGACATTCTCAGAGAGTCCTCCAGATGTTTATCTTAGAAGTTCTCTGCCTTTTTGAAATGACCTTTGACTCTGGGAGTGACCTCTGACTAGCTAATGGATGGGAGTAGAAGGAATGCTCTTGACCAATGTGTCTTCATGTTCGGACACAAAAACATGTCCGTCTTTAGTCAGGAATCCCATGGGGGACGGCATTTACCTGAAGTCATGGGCGGAACCAATCTCTGTATATATACTGTGTGTCCAACCCCTGGAAGTCAGATCTCACTTTTTGGCCTGGGTGATTTCTCCGCGTTCTAGAGCTCGTCTTGACCTGTACTACTTTGTGTAATAAACATTATTATACTTGTAAGTACTGGGTCCGCGTTCCTTTCCTTCACCATCAACTTCAACAACCACATCAACCTCTCGGCCGACCAGAAATACACTTCAATCGTCCAACTCCAGCATCTCTAACCTGATGAGACGAACCCGTCACCTAATGTCTGTTCTGCTTCTGTTTCTGAACCACGAATCCAAACGGATTAAATCTTGTTTTTAAATCTTCTCATTGGAAACGAGCTCAGGTTTTTATAGGCTCGTCTCTCTGTTGCTTCTCCTGCTGCTGCAGCTTTACTCTCTGCTTGTCTCCTTTGTGCTGTTTCCTCTCGCTCCCTGGGTTTGTTTGATAATGCCTCAGTCTCCCCCGATGTGTGTGTAGCTAATAGCACTATCTCCCCCCCCCCACACTGTAATTACAGCGGGTCAGACCCAGAGACAGCAGAAGCCTAGTGTCCCCCCTCTCCTCTCCATCACCTTCCAGATTACAGGTAGGTGTTTCAAGGCACGCTGATTGTGAATCCTCTTCTCCTTCTTTCCTCTCCTCTCTTTCCTGTCCCTCCATATTCTCTCCTTTCCTTTGCTTAATGTCCTTAACTTGTGTTCCCTCTTCTCTTCTTTCCTAATATCTCCCCTTGTTCCCTATCTTCTCTCCTTGTTTCTTCTTGTCTTTTCCTCTGTCTGTAAATAAAGGTTTGTTTCAAAATCTCTCCTGTTTTCCTAACCTGCATCTTTATTTGATCCTGTTTTCTATTCCTCTCTTCTCGCTCCTCTCATCCTTTGCCATTGCCTCTTCTCATCTTCTCGTCTCCTCTTCTAACCTCTGTCCTTCTCTCCTCTTGTTCCTCTCTCGTCTTTTTCCTTACCTCCATTTTTATTTCATCTTGTTCCCCATAGCTTTTTTTCTTGATTCCTCTTCATCTTCTATACGTCACTCGTTTTCTCTCCTCTCTCCTTTTTAATAACCTATCTCCTCTCCTTGTTTCTTCTCATCTTCTCTCGTGACCTCTTTCCACATCTCCTCTATCCCTCCTCATCCATGTCTTCCTACTCCTCCCACTGCCCAATATCCTCTGTTCTTTTTCCTTCTCATCTTCTGTCCTTGTCTCCAATCCTGTCCTCCTCTTCTCTTGTTCCTGTCTCCTGGTTCCTCCCCTCCATTCCTATTACCTTGCTCTTGTTTACTCTCTGTCCTCTTTTCCATCCTTGATAAATGTTCTCTTCCTTCATCTCCTTCCTTCATCCTAACTCTTCTCCTTTCCTTTCCTCTCTTCTCCTCAGGCAAACTAATTCAAATATTGATTTTACCAACACTTTTAAGATTCTCACTGTTCTGATGCTCTAGATTCATGATGAAGTCTGCATATAATACAAAGCTGTGTTTTCTTACCAAGTACCTTTGTTCAGTATTATTACAGGTATTATTACTACAAAGTTCTATATTTGGGTTGAAAGTGTGAGACCGTGAGAGAAACTTTGTTCCCTCAACAACAGAATATGGAAAGTGAGACGTGAGACCTTCTCCTCGGCTGTCGACACTAATCCGTTGTCACTTCAGCACAATAGAAAAATGAACTCACTGGAGAAAATACTGTAAAAATGGACTAATAGAGAAAAGCAGGATAAAGAGAGAGACTTTTATTTCTCTCTTCATCACACGGATACTGATACTGTGTTGGATTCTGTATTCACACATGGATTGATGTGGAGAGATTGAAGTCAGTGTAGTTCCCTCAATAAGATGTGGATTAACACTGGCTCAGCAAACGCACGACTTGACTTTCAGTGTATTTGTAAGAGGAATTAGCCATTTTGCATTTCAAAAGCTCCACTTGCGTCTCCCTGTAC
This sequence comes from Limanda limanda, assembly GCF_963576545.1. NCBI lineage: Eukaryota > Metazoa > Chordata > Actinopteri > Pleuronectiformes > Pleuronectidae > Limanda > Limanda limanda. The sequence continues at coordinate 2,535,873 of NC_083646.1, read as the reverse complement.
AGTTCTGAGGGAATTATGATTCAGCTCTCCTGACTCTGGGAGACTGTAAGCTCTTAGATGTCTTGTAGGAACAGTTGGAGAACTGGAAGTAAAGTGCCTGAGGTTCAGGCGTGTGAATGACTAAGTATCCACTTTAAAATAAAAACCTATTTGAAATGTATCTCTGTAACACTTGAAAAGTGGAGATCAAACCTTCCTCCTACTTTGGGGAGAAAAGTCGTACACGTATATATTTCTCTAACTCTCGTGTCACGGCTGAAATCCTGAAGTCTTGACAACTCTGTGATGACGTTAATGTTTACACAGGTTGTTTCTCGTAATGCTTCTTGCAGACAAACATGTAATATGATGCTGTTGACACGTGAGCAAATGTAACACACAGTTCCACTGAATAATATCAGCACAGTTAACACAAATCAGCAAAATATATAACACAGATCAAATTGTTTTTAGGCTTATTATACTTATTTAACAATCAAGTCTGTTTCTCTGTAATAAAACATTTTCTTTATGTCTCTACACAGTCTTATTGCAGCTGAGTGAAATGTAATTCAAATGCACATTATTATTATTATTATTATTATTATTATTATTATTATTATCACCAGTGACTCCCTGGAACCTGGGAGGTGGTGAACTGTTGTCCTGGTGATTATGGAATCATTGAACATTCTGGGAAAACAAATTTCTTTCTGAGATAAGGGTTGGATGAGCGGATCGATGGCGTTTTCATATCTGTTCACTAATTATAAAGCAGCAGTCAGCCAGCGGAGATTAGTGTGAGACTGGAAACTGGAAGATAATCTGCTTCAAATCTGCAAAAATCCCAATTTAATAGACTTTGCTGCTCCCAGTCTCTATTAGAATTTGACTTGTAATTTATTTTTCAACCAATTAGATAAGAAAGTTTTTAATAGGAGTTTTTAAATGAGACACATTCTGCTCAGATTCAGGTGGATCATTTTAATTTGTGTTTTCTTGCTCTGCTCTAAATCCCTCTCCTGCTCCTCTCAGTTTCCGTCTAAAACAAGAGTTTTAGCTCCTGTCTCATTAACTTTGCAGAACTTTTACATTCATAAAATATACATACAACACACTAGACTAAAGAAACATTGAAAAAGGCACCAGATGTCTCCTTTGAGGTTCTGGTAGGTTGTTACCTCATGACAGAACCAGGCTGTTTCCTTCTTTTTCCAGAATAAGATGAGCTAAATGTCAAACTACGGCGTCAAGGCCGTTATCTTTCTGCCAAACACTGTTTGGGATTCAGTCTGACGAGAGGTTCGTCCTCCTTCTCCTTCGCCGTCCTCGTCTTTTCTGTCAATCTTTTACTTTCTACTCTCAAACCAATACCGAAAAAGGGGCGAAGAGGATAAAAAACCTGGACTCACGGCAGGGAGATACAGTAGCACCTCTTTGAAATGACACTGACTCCGACACACACACGAAATGTGAATGCATAAATGCATAAACTCGATATCTTCAGACACTCCACACATCAAATGTATTTATCGTGCCACGGATCAGCGGAGAAATGTGATCTGCACAGCTGTCACAGATCCGTGTCTGGCATGGAGATGGCTTCTCCCCTTTTCTATTTCCCACAAAGTTCCTCAGAGGGAGTTCACACAGACATGCATCAACCTGTTGCATCGCAGAAAGTGTTTTCTCAGCCCAACGCGGCACAGAGAGGGAAAGCAAATGTCAAATTACACCTCAAGCCAATGCATCTCTACTGTCTGTGGACTCCACGATGTGTTATGTTGCTAGCATGCTGCGGCACGAGATGATCGCTGCTGATTTATCATTCTGACGTTGGAATCTGGGAAGTGATAAACAAAACAAAAGGGGACAATAGTGTCTAGTTCACATATATGCTTCCTGTTTTCTTCTCTCTGGGTTTTATCTGATCTCTGAAGGGATTTGACTGTCAGAAATAAAAGTAAATTCAATAAATACGTGTCCTTAGTTCCTGGTTAGTGTAACGCTGGATAAAAAAGAAGGTTTGCTTGAAGACAAATCAGGATAGAAGTCAAAGTAACACAGATTCATTTCTACCTGCTGCTCATTCTGTGTTCCCTTTCCCTGGTCTGCTCAGCCTCTCGCCCGGTGGAGAACAGACTGTGCGAGGGGCCGATCCCCAACAGGTCGCAGCTTTGCCAAATCCCGTGTCCCATCGAGTGTGAGGTGTCGCCGTGGGGCGCCTGGGGGCCGTGCACCTTCGAGAACTGTGACGATCAGGCCGGGAAGAAAGGTACAGAGCTTTAAAAACAGGAAGTGGTTCACAGGCTCTGAGTGCCTCTTATCATTTTAAACATTTGAGTGATTTCTTCTGTCGAGAATATGAGACGTGTGACGAGGATGTGATGTTGACGTGAGTGACAGTCAGATTATGATCTGTAACTTACAAACAGGAATAATCCAACTCATGTAAACATTATAATTGGTTTCCATGCAAATGTTGTCAGTGTGTTATGTTGATCTATGAAGAAATCCGCATTCTGACAGCCGGGAAGAAAAACCAATGGCCTCTAATTACCACCTTGTTCCTCATTCCTCTAATTACACCAATGTATTAAAGTTAAAATGGAAATTATACAGTTTATTGTAATGTATGTTATTTCAGTAACTGCCTCTCACATAAACATTGTGTTGTTACAGTGGCAGTAAACGCTGCCCGAGCTCCATTCAACACTTTGAATGATGTTTTTTTAAAGACAGCAATATAATTGGCTCACGCTTCTGTATAAACACTATAACTGAGTCTGAAAGCACCAATGAAGCTGCCATCTTCATCATAGCTTTTACTGCATAATATTAACGTTTTTATTCAAGCTATAACCGACCATATAGCCTCATGAATATCCGATGATTGAGGGTTTCTAGTCATCGCAGGTCATCTTATTAAAAATACATAGGGAACACAGTTTCAGTGCAGCCACGTTGGAATAACATTTTCATTTCCTGTAACCGCAGTTGGCAGCTGTTCAAAGGAAGCATTCATAGATTGGGTAAAGTGCAATGTTCATTCACAAGTAGATGGATCTAATTCACTTTGCTGTATGTGGAGGAGCGATTAAGTGATCAGAGCCGTGTTCACTCAGGCTTAGAAATCATGTCACAGGCGTCTCCCTGCAGTGGACACATGTGCATTATAGATATGTTCAGAAAAAACCCTCGGGACTCAGAGAGGACCAGGTTTGTTGAGGCCTTGAGGAAATGGTCACGTTTAGTGTGAATACGTTTTATTGAAGGGCCTATGGACTGTCCCTTTGTTAATCTTTCATTTATCCCTTATTTACTAAGTAGATATAGAAAGACGAATCCTCCTGACTCACGGGCATTAACTGATTTGCTTTCTTTCTGAAATTTGTATCTCTCTCCCTGTGACTATGAGTTCAGATCCAATAATGACTCAATCATTCAAACCTGAAGTGATGGTGAGAGGTCCTCACCACAAGTGATCATTAGCTGTTAGCTTCTGTAAACGCCGAACAGTATCAATCACAACTCACACAATAGTTTTGTGTTTTTATACAGAAAGACGTAAATATTCAGAATCAAATCTTATATCGGTTTCATTGGGACCAAAGCAAGCTCATCAGAACCACCGATTATCAGTGATGGAAGAAATAGTTAAACACAAAACTTTAGAGAATCTAAAAAGATGTTCAATGTCAAAAAATCTTAGTAATTAGAACCTAAAGCTGTAAATTGGAAAAAGTGAAGTAGAAACATTGTTTCAAGTACTACAAAATAGAGAAAGTGTAAAAAATATTTAGGTGAAGATACAATATTGTCAATAGCTTTGTTGTAATTCTGATAGCTGGTGTCTTCATTCTCTTCTCCATCCTGCAGGTTTTAAACTGAGGAAGCGACGGATCACCAACGAGCCGACGGGGGGGCCGGGGAACTGCCCTCACCTGGTGGAGGCGGTTCCCTGTGACGAGCCCAGCTGCTACGAGTGGAAGCTGCTCAGCCTGGACGAGTGCGTCCCGGACCACGATAAGAGTTGTGGCCCCGGCTCCCAGCTGCCACAGATCCAGTGCGTCAACAGCATCGGTGAGACGGGAGAATTCAATCTCATTGTTTCATTTTTGGTCGTCCTCCCTTTGCAATAAGGAGAAAATGCAGGTTTGACCTTATGAGTAAAATCTGATGTTTTCAATGTCACCTCCCGACTGACCCTTCCACTCTCCAAGTACAGTTTGTACCTGAGGAGATTTCCATGACTGGACTCCCGGTTCCAATTCATCAACTTTGTGAGGACTCTCCCTCCTCCTCCTCCTCCTCCTCCTCCTCCTCCTCCTCCTCCTCCTCCTCCTCCTCCTCCTCCTCCTCCTCCTCCTCCTCCTCCTCCTCCTCCTCCTCCTCCTCCTCCTCTCTCCTGAACCTCTCATACGCTTGCTCGATTCGCCACCTCTCTCACGCTGTCGCTCTCATTACAGTCTCTTCCACTTTGCACGCACAATTAAACCTCTCTCGCTCTAAATCAAACCGATCCCTGAGTCTCGGAGTATCTCTCGTGCCCTTTGCCGCTTCCGGGTTTTTACTGCTTCCCTTTGTTACTGTAAATCTTCTTCCATAAGGGCCGGTGGAGCAGAGAAGCATTTCTGCACTCGCACCAATGTCACGCAGGAGACATTATTGATTTTAATTAAAGCTTCTTTCTGCTGGTTTGATGCGGACCAGATAGCATGTTTATTGACTGGGTATGTAAAGTTAGAGTGCAGCCGCAGCATTAGGAATCTCATTCACTTCCAAATGCATTCGGTAAATCTTCGTTTTATGATCCAGCACGTGGACTCGGCTCGTGTTTTCCCCGGCTGAGAACGTGATTTGTCCTCCTAACGTCTAACCACAAATCACAGTCCGTGCATCAGCTGCAGGTATTAGATGAAGTTGAATACTTTAGCATCCCCACACATACACACACACACACACAGAGACACACACACCCATGCTGCAGGAGAAACAGAAACTGTGTGCTGGTCTTTCTCCCTCTGACTTCACTCCCTCATCTGATGAAAATTGATTTGTTCTCTTTGGTTTATTTTTTCATTCTCTGCTTTATTTTGCCTCAGAGATTTTTCACCGCAGTATATATTTTCTGCGAGTGAGTCCCGGTCATAAAGCGAGAGAAGGCCACACAGCCGCTGCCCCAGACAACAGGCCGAGGTCGATACCGATGTTATTGAAAGCAGCTCTTGATATTCCCGGTGCTGACTGGCTGCCCGGTGAGGCGAGAGCGGTTTCTCCTTCCGCTCGCTGAGCTCTCTCTCTCGTCTCCGGCGTTCTGTTCATTCATGGTTTCTCTGTCTGAGCCTAAAAACTGCGAGGTCCTCTTGTCACTTCTTATTTTTTCATGCCGTCTCAGCTCCGTCGTGATTGGTTCACAGCACAACTGTCAAAGTGACATGTTAATGCAAAGTCGGGCCCGGGCTGCTTATTGAAGCTCAAGCGATTTCTCCTCCGCTTGAAAGTTTTCATTTCAGCCATTGAGAGATTTACATTTTCCCATCGTTTACAGAGGAAAATATTCTCTGCTCGGTTCATGGCAGCACATGAAGCAACAGCGAGGAATATGTGGGTTAATATAATCCACTTAAGGCTGATTCCAGGAGGTTTTTTAATAAAACATGAACGATGGTGCAAAAAATGTGGGAATCCCAAGAGAATCTGCTCTTTGCATGTTGAATGCCACTTTACCATAACCAGAGTCAAGAATGTGTCCGTATGAATATTCTGCAGGTAATCCATAAAAAAGGTGTAATCAGCTGTCATGTCAATTTGCAAAGCACCGGTGAAATGTTTTAAATTATTTCTGTGGTGAAGCTTTAAGGTAAAACCAGGAATGTTGGATCAACCCAGAAATGTCAGACTGGTAGGAATGCTGTTGGTTTAGATTCTTATGCTGAATGGATTCATTTATTCAGTCTCTCAAGATCAAGATCCATGAATTACTTTTTAGAAATCATTGAAAATGTCCTAAGAAAACGTTCTATCTCGCAAAGTTATGGAAAGTGAGACGCCAGTTATCTCCATTTGACTACTTTATGTAAACTTACCACTAAAATAATGTTAAAATCCTTGATTACACTGAATACTACTTAGTTCAAAAGTACAGTAATGTGCAAAATGTTTAAAAGTGACACTACTTTCAATATGTTGCTGTTATAGCAGCTCATCTCAGCCTCTTATCTCGTGGTCGGGCTCCTTCGTTGGGAAACAAGTGAATCTGAGGGGCCGTTAGATGAAAACTAAGAAGTAAAATTCGTCAAGTACTAGATGTAAAGAGAAGTAAACACATGAATCGCTTGGAGAACAAATCCAGCTTCACTCTCCTCATAATACCCTGTTTATGAGTGTGAATGAAGCTTTCATTGTATTTTGTTTTAAATCTTCACTGCTCGTCTCGTTCCTGCACCGGGCACGAGGCGGGCGAACTCTGCCAAGCTCGTCCTGCTGCCAGTTTGGAGAATGTCCCCCCCCCCCCCCAGTTGTCTGAGGGGACAGACAACTTCTTGAGAAAACGAGCACGTCTCCGCAATTTGAAATGAGCTGTGTGCTTGACATTGTGCGATCGATTAAGACGCACACAGCTGCTGGAGCCGCCTCTGTAGTGAAGTGCAGTGTGAAGGTGATCATTTGATTATTGCAATGAAGCCTTTAAATCTATTCTCAAGTTACTACCAGTGCATCCAAAATTAGTAAAGTGAACTTTGATCACTTAATCAGCAAGAAATAAACCCACGTTACAAAAAAAACATAATCAAAGATCCTTCATTGAGACAAAAGCATCTTGTTGGATATTGTGATTTATCAGCTGTATAAGTGACCTGCCACTGGACTCAGGCTCCAGAACCCTGAGGCCATTCACAGACGTTCACCTGTTTATTCAAAGTTCTCGACTCTCAAACCCTCGAACTCGAGAATCGGTTTTTCGTTGCCGTTGTCGAGAATGAGCTGTTGTCGTGATTGACAACATCACTTAACTCGATGAGTCTCAGCCGCTGCCGCTGCAGACTGATGCTCGGGAGTCAAAGTCAATTAATCGTGAACGTGACGCGGTTCCCAATTATTCTAAATTCAACGCTGCTCTTCTTTGTCCCCTGAACAATACACAAGACAAGTGTGAAGCCTGATAAGATGAACAGCTCTGTGTGAGCCACAGACAGACAGACAGTAGATATAAACATTAATATTACTCTACATCACCTCCTTATGTTCTTATTATTGATTGTAAGTTAAAACAGTGTTAATCCAGAATCCCTATTTTCACCTTGTAACAAAAATGGAATCGTATCCTCCCTCTGTTTCCTTTTTATTTCTTCAACTTTATCTCACAGCCTAGTTGTATTTTCTGTTGTTCTTCTTCAGGTGAAGTTGGGGATGGAACCCTGTGTTCGTCCTCCCCGGCTCTGGAGCCCGTGGCCTGCCAGGTGCCTTGCTCCCGGGACTGTGTCCTCAGCGACTGGACGCCCTGGTCCACCTGCTCCCAGACCTGCTCCAGTAAGACCATCGAGGGGAAGCAGATGAGGATCCGCTCCATCCTGGCGTACAACGCCGGCGAAGGTGAGTCTCCACCTGCCGACAGCCTTCCGCACCGTCGAGTATGGAGATCCATGCAGATGAGATGAGGGATATTGGCTTAGTCACGGCCTTTCAAGTCGTCCTTCGCTGTCACTCAACAAATGTCTGGATTTCACACTCGTCTGCTTGTGCGTTTGTCCTTATCTCCGACCGTCTGCTTATCGGCCCGGCTGATTATTCCTGTCGGTCTGTCTCCGCGCCTGACACTCACTCCTCTATCTCCTTCTAAGATCATTCCTCCACTTACGCTTGTTCTCTCTGCTCTAAATCTGCATGTGTGTGTGTGTGTGTGTTTTTTTCTTTTTGTCATGACACCAAACATTTCATCTGGGTGTGTTTCCCTCTCTTCAGTCACTGCGATGGTCATAGCGTGGATCACGGTGATGGAGGGTAACATTTGTAATTAAACTGTTGCCGGTAGCTGTGTTGAACCTCTAGCTGTGTGTCGACACGTAGCAAAATGAGAATTGTTCGCTTGTTTTCCGTTGTAAACACTATTGTGAATTATCATAACAGCTTTAGGGTAAGTTATAAATGATTTAGAAGTCACTCGAGCAGATCTGTTATAGTCAGGGCTCGTTGGCCATGTGTGAAATTAGCTTCAGATTGTGTTGTGCTGCTCTCTGTTGTTCTGCCGTTGTGTTAGTTCACGTCCTGCTTGTCTCCCTCATCACGTTAACATGTGTAACATCTGTTTTGTTGAAGGTCTTTCACGGGTCCCGAGGTTTCCAGAACTTTTCGGTAAATCTCAGTAGCAGTAGTTGTACGTGAAGTAGCTTTAGAATAGTTAATAAAATACAAATACAAATTATATTCAGGTATCTAATTCAGTCACGTTTTTTACACACACACACACGCAACAACAATACCTGAAAAGAGGTGTTGTCTCCCCCCCCGGCAGAGCAGATAATCTGATTAGATCACGAGCTTCTCTCCAGCTCCTGTGTTGCATACTAATGAGGAAATAAAACTATTCAAACGACAGGACGTACTCAAAGCTTCAAGATGCCCAGGCTTCATATTAATACTCAACCACCAACATGTTTGAATAGAATCTCATGGTAATCACACTGATAATAAACCTAATTAATGACCTCTTTAAGAAACAGCTCCCATTGAATGTTATGGTGATTATGATGCCACCTCATGAAGTACATCTTAATACATGACACTCATCATCATATCACATGCTAATATATCACCACTTGCTCCCGCTCTTTGTGAATGAGCCAGTAAATCCTGAGAACATGAATGTATTGAAAATTAATTACACTGATGGGATCTTGGAAGTAATAACCACAATTCAACCGGAGAACCGCTTGTTTCATCTTTAAACATTAAACCATCGGTTGCTAGCATCAATCAAAGCAGCATTTTCAAACTTTTTTAATTCAAAAATGAAAACGTAATCATATGGGTGTGGCCTAAATCAAGTTAATCTTTATTTTTAAATGTATTAGCCACAATTCCTGCCTCACACAGCAAAACTAGTTGTTTGGAATTTCAAAACAAGACTATTTCCCCAACGTGTAGTTTTTCAGTATCTTGTATCTACGGAAGCTTCACATTTTACCGTCTGACTTCTCTATGTTGGGCGTCAGCTCCGGCTCATTGGAGGCATCGTGTCATGCTAGCGTTAGCACGAGCATCTCCATGTTGTTCCTCAGCTGAGACGGCAGTCAGCAGGAGGGAAGTCCGCCTCAGTATCTATGAGGCTGAGATTTGTTGCAGTTGGCAGCCGGTGATTCAGGCCCGACTGTGGCTACACCGCCGCTCATTACGGACCTGGCTCTCTGTCAAACTGCAGCAGAGAAACACAGGTTTACAGCAGCTCTCTCTCAATCTCTGCTCAAATCCCAAAGTGGCTCAAATTACTCCAGAACGAAGAGAGGGCGTCTCTCAGTCCATCCAGCACACAGCTGAGTGAGGGAGGGAATGACTCAGGAGAGAAAAGAGATGCATGTCAACAACTCCTCATGAGCGTGAATAATCACAAGAAAACACAAAGAATCTCGGTTGTACAGTTTATCAATAAAACTATAGGGTAGTCATATTCTACACATATTAATTAGCTGATATTAATTTGGTTCATGGCTTGATTAGGTTCCTTTTTTTCAATCTCTGTCTTAATAAGCTGTGTGGAACTGGGCTGTCAAACAGAATTAGGGCCATAAATAAGTGCTAATGCAAACATTTCACCTTTAAATGATATTGAAGAAACAGTTGATTTACAGGCACACACACACACACACACACACACACACACACACACACACTGACAGCATTGAGGGAGAGCAATTCAAAAACAGCAGCGTCAGACGTACAACAAAGAATATGAAGTGAAAGTTATCAGTATGCATATTTATTATTTCAGGTCAGCACCTTGAAAGTATTGAAATCCCACATGTCCGGCTCACACACTCCAACATGTCCGGGATTATCTTGAGTTTGCGGTTTCAGGAGAATCGTGTTTCCTGACACGTCCTTCAACACAAGGACGAGCCTGTAATCTCTGAGGACAGGCAAGGAACTGATGATGCTGTGAGAGGAAAAGGCGAATACACAAATACAAACTTATAATGACAATGATGAAGCAAAACAGAAGAGTGCAGTGAGAGCACCTGAGCCTTTATCACACTTAAGCACATAGAATTGAGCAGCCGTGTTCGAATCAATCAGCCGGAGCCTCGGGGAAGGAAACTCAGGAAACTTAAAAACTGTCTCATTCCGTTTCCTTTCAAAGTTGTTTATCAACAATTTCCATCTCATTGTGCAAAAGAATATAAGTTTCCTCACTTAAAACTCCTCATGCATTTTTGGCAGAGCATTCAAATTGGGCGACATTCTTCTATTTAACTGCGGCTGAATGTAAGTGCTCAGGGCGGAAACAATATTTGGCTCGTTTCCACGGAGGTAAATAAAATCCTGGGGAGCTTCTGCAAACGCAGCTTTTATCATTTTGTTCTCTACTGTCAAGTTACATATGAGGTCGGGAGGCTGGTGGAGGCATTTCTTAAACAATGGAACTCCAGGACACTCTCACTATAAAGGAGCTTTTATGTGGGAGACTGTTCTATTCACTAGGTTTCACACATCCTGCAGTTTCAGGGAAGAAAAATAGGTTGAAAATAATTTATAGAGCTCTTTACTGGAGCGTGCATCGCATGGAGAAAATGTGCCTGGAGTCTGAGCCGCAGATACGTTTTAAATACATCATAACTCTGGTCTTTAGGAATAATACATGTCAATTTGTGATTATCAATGTGCCTGGTTTTAGCCATAACTGGAAAAAAAAACTACTGGCTACACACGTCCATGTGATATTCTTACATGTGATGAATTAATTAGCTCAAAAAAATTAAAGGAACACTTTTTAATCAGGGTTTAAAATGGACAAGCCTGCCACGTCACTTTTTCACTGTGATTTTCGGGGTGTCTATAAAATTGAGCCCTCTGTAGGCTGAAAACTTTTATTTCCATCAAAGATGTGGCATCCTCTTGTTCCTAAGACATTAAACTGTCCATATCAGTATAAATATCCAACATCCTTTTTTTTCACAATGAGATCTGATGTGTTTTCAAAGTGTTCCTTTAATTTTTTTGAGCAGTGTATATCTTTAGTTTCTTAAAATCCTCCTGATGATGCAGAATCAATGGTTCATAGCTAGTTGACCACCGAGGTTATTATGATACATAGACTGTACGTAAAGATGGACATGAACTCGATAAGTCATAAATCCATCCTCCTCCTCCAACATGATCCAAAACAAAAAAATCCCCACAGAGCTTTAGGACTCTACAGAGTTTGTGATTTCACTTTGCACATATTTCATGTTTTATAAATGAAACTGGTTTAGTTTCCTGTGCATTTAGAGCTATTTATAGAGCTGGAAAGAAAACTACTGGCGACACAAGTGATATTCTTACTTATGTGATGAAGCAATTCATATATTTAGTTTCTCAAAAACCTCCTGATGATGTAGAATCAATGGTTCATAGCTAGTTGACCACCGAGGTTATTATGATACACAGCCTGTCATAAAGATGGACATGAACTCTCCCAAATTCGAAGCCGATAATTCATAAATCCCACCTCCTCCGATATGATCCAAAACAAGAAGCTGAAAGAGGCTAAAAATCCCCACAGAGCTTTAGGACTATACAGACTATACATTTGTTTTTTCACTTTGAACATATTTCCTGTTGTATAAATGCAACTGGTTTAGTTTCTCGTACATTTAGAGCTATTTGTCTTTAATAATTTTCCCCTCGACTCTCTTTTGCTCTCTCCAGGCGGAGCCCTGTGTCCCAACAGCAGCTCCCTGCAGGAGGTGCGTAACTGCAACGAGCACGCCTGCACGGTTTACCACTGGTCCACGGGAGCGTGGGGACTCTGCTCTGACGACCCCTCGTCCACGTCCGTCAACACGTCCACCAGCGGCAGCACGCAGGGTTCCTGCTCCACGGGAATGCAGACTCGCAAGGTCATGTGTGTGCGGGTCAATGTGGGACAGGTGCCTCCTAAGAAGTAAGCTGCTCTTCGTCTGATTTCTCTTTCTCACACTTGTTTACGCTTGGTTTCAAGCAGCCGTGTCTGTGCCTTCGCCTGAGATACGTGTGCAGATTGTTTTTTCGCTGCAGCCGTCTTGTTTTAGAATTAGAGGTTATTTCTAGCCTCTCTGATTTGTAGGTGTATATAAGTGTGAAATAAGCTCCTGGAATACTGGGTCAGAGTGGAAATCGCTCACTTCTCTGAGGTAAAGTCTGTTTGCTGTGAGCAGCGGCTCATCGAGGTCTGAGCGCTGGCACGATTTCATTTCAAACAATTCTCTACTTCAGCAGATTCTACAGATTCACAGAGACACTTTTATTGAAAATGGAAGAAACAAATCTGTGAAACCTGGAGGTGTGAATCCACAGATGGAAGCAGAGAAGAGCTTCGGTCGCCTTTTGATGTGTGAAATAATTAATTTAAGAACCTCTAACTGCAACACTGATTAACATGAAGACATTCTTCAAGTCTCTCTTACATAGCGAGGTCAAACTGTGAGCATCTGTTAGGATGAGTGAGTGTTTCAAGCTATGAACACCTCAGTACCTCAGTAGTTAACTCTGCATGGTGGAAAAGCGCAGAATATTCATGAATATACACAGTTGTAAATCAGAAAATGCTAAATTCAGAATAAATCTGGAATTTAGTAGAATTGAATATCTACTTAGACATCGAAATTTAACAAATCACCATATTCAGGATAGGCTAGTATGAGTTTACTGAGTGTACTGATGGTGAGAAAGTGGAGATTAAAAATCAAAAGAGGAGTCGAGGAGTGAGAGAGAGATGAGAGAAGCAGCGGAGGATAGAAGTGAAGCGAGAGCAGGAGAGTGAAAGCGAGTCGGAGAACAAGGAGCCGGAGCTGGTTGAGAAAGACGAGCAGACTTCTTCGTGAAGTTAACTCCCAATTCATATCTTCCCCTCGCAGGCAACCATGGATAAATAAATAATCTTCCTGTCCCTTAAAGTCTAATTAGCCCTGCCGTTTTGGGCGCTGGTAATTTCTCATTGATGATAATGACAGTAATTAAGTGGGATTGATACTTTAAGGCAATTTAATCATAAGGCAGATGAGAGACAAGAGGTTTGTGGTGAATGCTGAGGACCACCCTGCATGAGGTGGGTTCCAATACACGGTCATGTTTACTTTACCATCCGACACAAGGTTCATCTTCCTCCACGAGACAAGAGGAAGGAGCAGATCTGCTTTGAGAAGGCTGAGAACAACCCAGAGGTTCCCTCATGTGTGTTCCTCCCTCCCCGCTGAACGAGTTTCTATAATCACAGAAAATCCTCCTGTATTCTCCCTCCCAAGCGTAGTTAGCAGGAGTGGATGGAATCATAAATTATTTAAAGGCTCGGGGGGGGTGCGGGGTGTGTGTACATGGGAAATGTGATTCACAGAGAACACAAGATAAAATGAAGATTAATGTCCAGTTCAGCGTCGGCTGGTTCAGCAGATGACCCAGACGCATCATTTGCACTTATCAGGCCTCAGCAGAAAGGTCGGAGTCCGGGGTGTCTTGTATTTTACTTTTAAAACGACAAAGAGACCAACACGAGTTCAGCAGATTGCAGAGTCGCGGTCTTGTAGGTGTCAAGTGGAACGCCCCCGAGCGGCTAAAGGGTTCCGGCCCATTTGCAGCCATTATCTTTTAATTTAGCTGCTCAATAACTAAGTGTGGGTTGAAAAACTCAGGGAACACTTTCTCATCCAGTTGAATGAGAAAGTGTTATTTTTGTTTAGTTTTTGTAATGTTTGTGCTCTGATGATTGTCTCATTTTTTTAAACAGGGCAAGAGTGGAAATGCTCTTGTGAAAAACACACTAAGCATTCAGAAGTCAGTCTTTTTTGAATATCCACTTCACTTGACTAGTTTCAATCCATTCACAGAGTAGAAAAGAACATTTACTTTTCACTTGTAACACTGGGGCAATCTCAAGCTCCTGAAGTTTACTGGCGGCCAGTCGGTTCTCTGTGAGCTTAACAGACAGAACGTAAACAAAAACAAAGTCCACATGATCCACTGTGATTCAGGCCACAGGAAATAAAACATATATGTCAAGAGTGGAAAATCCACTTGTGAAAAACACACTAAGCATTCAGAAGTCAGCCTATTTTGAATATCCACTTCACATGACTAGTTTCAATCCATTCACAGAGATATAGAAGAACATTAACTTGTTCCTGGGACAATCTCAAGCTCCTGATGAAAGTTTACCGTCTGCCAGTCGGTTCTCTGTGAGCTTAACAGACAGAAAACCACAAAGTCCACATGATCCACTGTGATTCAGGCCACAGGACATAAAGCATACATGTCCTCAGAGCCTCAGTTTCCTGGTGTCTGGAGAGGAAAAAGACCAGAATGTCACATGTTGTGAGAGTCGTCAAACGAGAGTCTCTCCACCGACTGGGGCTTGTTAGTGGAGCGGGGGTGCTGTCCGTGGTGCTGAACAAGTTTCCTCTTGTTTTTCAACCTCACCTCAGACTCTGTTTGTTTTCTTTACTGTTCATCATTTGTTGTGCAGCTCTGTCTGTTGTTGGAACCCTATAAAGACGTTTTCCGTCAAAGTGTTGAGGTGGATTTTCGTCAGACCACTGGAACGAACCAGCAGGGGACCAGTAACAGGATGGAAGCCAGCGAGGAGACTTTCATTGTAGCACAACAGACAGAAGCTCTCTGGGTGTAGAACCTTTCACTTTTGTTGAAGCTGTGAACACACACACACACACACAAACACACAAACACACACACAAATGGGTCTTATTAGGTTGACTGACAATTAGCCGTGTTTTCCAGCTATCAAAGAGCAACATGAGGCTTTTAAACGGAGCTGGAGGAGGTGAAATTATCTGCATTCAACATACGTGAGCGCTGGAGGTGAAAAGAAAAACAAACAACAAGAGTAGAATGCAAAACCTCCACCGAGGCTCAGCATTCATAAAAGGAGTGGGCATCTAAAGCAGCTGGAAATAAATGAATAAATAGGAGAGGATCAGCTGAGCTATAACTGATGTGGGCTGGAGTATAGATCTGCTTCTCTCAGCTGAGGAACCGGAGTGTGGCTGCACTTGACCCGACTGAACCAACATTACGCTCAATTCCCTGATGATGCTGATGCTTTTTACTGTGTAAACCTCAAAGGGCTTGTCAGGAAAATATCTCCTCACCCGCTGATTCAATGGCAGCAGCGGAGTTCACCGTCTATTATAAGATTCCCTGTAGGTGTCGAGCTGAAGAACGAGTCTCATGTTCCTGCTGGTCGCACCAGTCTGTGATCCCCAGCGCCCCGGTGTTAAAGCACCTGCCTTCATTATGCAGCTTCTTTTAATCTGACACCTGCCTGTGGTTGTGTAAAAGGTTACGGCCCTTCTGTCGTGGCAGCTTCTGACGCCTTGCATCTCCCCGGGTGGATTCCACGAACCTTAATGGAAACGTGTCAACATTAAAGAACGTCTGAGTTTGTACATTTTTCTACCAAAGCAAAACCTGCAGCAGCTCCGGTCTCCCGGCCATCTGTTGCTCCGGGGCATCGTTTCCTCGCCTGCACTCGGGGAGTGACTTGATATGGTTATTGTTTATTTTCCTTTTCTTTTTTTTCATATCTTCATCTGCCTCCACCCGACTGGCAGGTATGGTTGATCAGTGCACCCGTGGGATCCGAGCAGAGCTAACAGACGTGGCCGTGTGCACCCTGCTTATGCAGATGTGCTCCGTCTCGTTCGCAGATGGATCTGAGCTGTCTCCCTCCAACAGCCCCAGGCAGTGAACCTCACAGAGTGCATGTCACACACACAGACACACACAGATACACACACACACACACACACACACACACACACACACACACACACACACACACACACATAAACACTGACTGTCAGAGCCCAATAGAAAAACCGGAGACACAACAGAGAGGAATATGTCAGTGCCTCGGGCTCGGGCTGCGATCATCCTATCGAGAAAGCTGTTGTGGTGTGAGGGGGGGGGGGGGGGGGAAACAACAACAGTGTGTGCTTATTGATTCTGACAGCCTGTGTGCTGAGTGTGTGTTCGTATAATCACATTGATGCTGTGGAATTTGTGTAAAAAAAAAGAAATGATTTGCCGGTTATGATGTTCGACAGGAGCAGCGTTAAACCCAGTCAATCACCCAACCCCCCCCCCCCAGCTGTGTTTCTTAATGGAGACGGTTTGTTTTTGACGCTGAAGGGCCTCGAGGCCGAAGACGCCTCTGAAGGGTCCTTGAAGAGCTGCAGCAGCTTTATGCTAAATTACACAAATGATGTTCCTGTTGTGTCGTCTGCAATTTTGATTATTAAATGAATCGGGTCTTATCTTTTCCCAGCAGACCTTGTTTTCCACTCTCTTAAAACTACAGACAGTCCTTCGTTTTGACTTTCCAGTCGTCATCCTGCTCAACCATCTGCTCATTCTCAGAAAACTGCTGCTGCTCACTGGTGCTAATAGCGGCTCGGAGAACACGGGTATCCGTCGAGCTGCCTGTCTTAATGTCGTGCTCTGGGACTCGCTCCCGGCGCCATGTTGCGTGCGTCTTTGACTTCGAAACAAATCATGACATTTAAAGATCATTAGCAGATCGTGACACTGACTGGAAGCAGCCAGTCGGTTACAAACAGATGCCATTAGTGGACGTCTTCATTCATTTCACTGGAGTGCGTTTCCTCAGTGACACAAACACACACACACACACACACACATGTGAACTGGTGGGAAACACAAGAAGGAGAATGTGTAATATGAAATTGTGCAGCTGAGCTAAAATACCCCGAGCGCCTTGTAAATAAACTTTGTTTTCCCTTCGAACAAACAATAAAAAACATTGTGACAAGCAAAGATAAAAGAATTTAATGTCACAGACAGAAATGACAACAGGAGAAATAAAGGAGGAGACGCAGTGGAACAACAAATTTATACGTAATAAAAAATGCATAAATGACAACACAGTATTACAACGAGCTCTCACACCCCCCGTGGATGAGCTGCAGCCAAGCGTTGTGCTGGAAGAACTCAGGAAGGGATTGTGGAAGTGGAAGCTCTCCAACCTGCTTTGACTCAAAGCCCTATGTGTTAAATTTGTAAAACCTTTCCTTCAAACCCCACATTGACAATCTTGTGAAGAAATTGAAACTTAAATTGGGCTTCTTCTTCAGGCACAAATTTTGTTTCTCTTTTGAGGTGAAAAAGCGGCTTGTCACTGCAACGTTCTTATCCACTTTAGATTATGGAGATTTGATTTATATGAATGCCTCAGCTAAATGTCTATGTAAGATTGATGCAGTTTACCATGCTTCTCTGAGGTTTATCACTAACTGTAGAGCCCTGACCCATCACTGTGAATTGTATTCTCGAGTGGGTTGGCCCTCTTTGTCCACCAGGAGGCTGGGACATTGGTGCACTTTTATTTATAAGGCCATGCTTGGGCTACTGCCATCATATATTTGTAATTTAATCACACAGAAAAGTGTTGCTTGTTACAGTCTGCGCTCAAACAATCAGATGCTTTTGTTAGTTCCATTGGCCCGCACTGAATCAGGAAAAAGGGCATTCGTCCACTCTGCTCCCACCACATGGAACTGGCTGCAAAAAGATTTTAAATTAACCGAAATGATTTCTTTGAACGCTTTTAAATCTACGATGAGACCATTTCAGACCACTTCTTTTACTTGCAGATGTTTTTTATGAATTTTAATTTATTTGTAACTGTTTTTTTATCATTTTAATTTCTGTTTATATGTTGTGAGTGTAATATTGTGAGTGTACATATGTTATTTGTTGCTGCCTTTTGGCCAGGACTCCCTCGAAAAAGAGGTTTTCAATCTCAATGGGACTTTCCTGGTTAGATAAAGGTCAAATAAAAAAAAATAAAAAAACAGACAGATTGGTTAAAAGGCGATTACAGAAAAATTAAATTAAGAATGAAAGTCTTTACCACAGACTTTGAGGCTTTTGAACTGTGCACAACTTTTACACACAAGAGGAAAGAAGAACTCAAATAGTCTCATTAGTCCAAAACCAAACGATTATTCAACAGCTCTGTATGATTTACATTCTCCAGCTCATGTTATCTAGATATTAATTTGAGCTATGTGAGAAATGAGATGTTTGTGGAAACTCAGAAACACAAGAAGAGACCCGGACACCACCTGAGGTCTTACACACTTTAATATTCTCTCCACCTGCACCAAGTGTGGGAGGAATTCGAACCAACAATCAATGCTGTTGTTTTTCCAGCGAGGACAAAACATTTGCTCGTGTTTGTGTGATTTGCACAGACACACAAACACGGGGGGGGGGGAGGAAAGCAGAGAAGGTGAAATCTAAAACTCCGGCAGTCTGAAGATGTTGCTTAATATTCAGAGCCTGTTCTGCAACAGTCGAGCTGTATTTTTAAACTTCAGTGTTTTTACCGGAATGAAAATATTACTTTAATGCGCACGTCCGATCCCGAAGCTCAGACGCAAACAACTTCTGAGCAGCGCAGGGACATAAAACAAAGAATATAAATATGAACTATTTAATCATTTCCCTGCTTATTGGACTGCTCATCTAGTAAATAGCCTTTCTCTCCTTTCCGTTGACACTTTGATTGCGTTTAGATCTTGTGTTTTTCATTGCACAGTTTGTTTTTGTCTTCATATTCTCTGCCAGCTTCGCCTTGATAAGAAGATCCTTGATCTCACTTGAGCTAAAAACAGCTTTATATACGGTGTTTAGCAGCGGGTTCGAGTGTAGAAACAGTTCTCCAGTGTCACTTCACAGGTTGGATTTCCACAGCTTTCCGTCCTGTTGACGTGTCCTCGAGCGAGACACCTGTTCACCCGCTGCTCTGCAGACGTGAGCATCGACTGAAACACAAAACGTGAAACGCATCCTCGCTCTGCTGCAGTCGGCAGCTGCTTCCTTTTTCCCGGGGACCATTCGCTCGTATGAAGACACCGGAGGATTTGTTCCGCTCCGGAGGGATGGAGCTCCGTCTATTGGTATTAAAAGTAAATCTCCCCTTGTGTCACTAATGCATTATTACATTTTGCCTGTGAGGCTCCCTATCGCTTCCCTGGTAACGCCGCGCTAACGAGCACGGGTTCGCCCGGAGGAGAAGACTCCTTCTTAGCAACATTAACTCTGACCCAGATGATCGTGGTGTCAGCCCGACATGAGGAAACAGAGCGGCAACATCTGGCTGCGAGAACCAGCGGAGATCAGATTACAAGATGTCTCCCAGCAGGTCTCTCTCCACCGATTTATCTTGGTCCAGTTGCTTCACGGGGACCCGAGGTGCTTAAATGACTGGAGATTAACCGTAACCCTTGTTCAACAAACCTCGACCTGACCCTGTATCAGAGGGATTATCATCTACTGATTCCAGAATCCAGCTGAAACAATGGAGGGTCCGTTATCCTTAAGGAGCTCTGCGTATTACAGTCTCCTCAGCAGAGAGAAATTAATGAAATCATCCTCATGCAGAGCTGCTGAACATTTCCTGGAGGTTTAACATGGCTCTGCTAGAGGGGGGGGGGGGGGGGGGGGGGGGGGTGACCATCGCTTCTTTATATGTTTCAAGTGCTGTCAGCCAGATGGCGGACATCACTCATCAACTGGATGTGATTACAGAGGTTTTCATCGTTGGTTATTGCCCTAGATTGAGCCTGGAATAATTACATTCTGTATTCAAGCAATACATAGATGGACACAGCACAGTCATATTTATTCAAGAGGAAATAAACTGTGTATATTACTGGTAGTCAACATTTTATATGTCTTTGCTATGGGAAAATTACTGGGGGGGGGTTTACAGTTTGCATAAAGTATTCCGTCAAAACAGGGTTTAAGAAAGTCTGTTGACAGTAAGCAAGACGATGGAGAGCCTGAAGTGCACATAACAAGGAGGGATGGAAAAACACGAGAGCAAGTAACACAACAGCGACAACAAAAAAACACACACACCAACAAATCACATGACACAGTGGGAAATAAAACACAACGGCAGATAAAATAAAATATAATCGCAAATCACAGAACACAACGACATTAACTTCTGACAGAACCGGGCGCTAGCTACGGGCCATTCTTGTGATTTGCTGTTGTGTTTTCCTGTTTGTCGTGTTTCTGCGCTGTAAGGTTGATTTGTGTGTTTCCGTTTTCCCATTTGTTAAAAGCACATATTACACACGTTTATCAACCTTTTAATTGTCGTACCAACAAAAGAAAACACATACAAGGGACTAAATAAATAATAAATAAATGTACTTTATATTCAGATTTAAAGGTTCAATTACTCTGGAGTAGAAGACACTTCCACAAGTTAAATTATAAATATTATTGTTTATTATTAACCACACGTCTTTGCAGTTGTTATGATGTTCACTTGACTTTATAATGTTCTATATTCACTGAGTTATAGAAACAGTTATGATTTATTTTTCTGATTTAGGTTCATCTGGCGGTCGTGTTCAAACCCCCCCCTCGCCCCCCTCTCGTTAAATTGTTACTTCCTGTGAATGATGAATAAATATATATGCATATGAAACACTTGGGATTTCATTTGTGTATGAGACAGGATTTTTACAGGGTCTCTGCTCCTAATTAAGTTGCAAAAGAAATTCTTACCCCAGTTTTAAAACAAGCTTAAAATTCAGTATCTTTTAGATTCTGAGGCCAAAGAGCGGCTTCGTGTCAGAAACCTGTGATTCCAGTCGAGGGTTGTTTTTACCATCGGTTCTATTCAGACGTAATAACAGTGTTTTCTGGGGGTTGAGTGTAAATCCTCAGAATCAAGAATCCTCCAGTGTTTTGGCCTCAGACCTCTAAACGCTGTGATTCTGGTGAATATGTAGCTCATCACAAGTCCCCAGCAGCGTCCCTCTGCAGCCTACTGAGTGTGTGTCTGTGTGTGTGTGTGTGTGTGTGTGTGTGTGTGTGTGTGTGTGTGTGTGTTCCTCCAGGTGTCCAGACGGCCCTCGCCCCGGCACAGTGCGGCCGTGTCAGCTGCCCTGCAAGAAGGATTGCATCGTGACCCCGTTCAGCGACTGGACGCCGTGCCCGGTCACCTGCGACGAAGGTACTGGGAAATACATTTTAATCAAAGGCAAAGAGGGAGGAGCCAAGCCGAGGGCGAGTTTTACTTCCTCACTCAGATCAGGGGAAAGGAGTCAAGGTTATTTACTCCTCAGGGTCTTGATTTGGGTTGCAAAATACCGGGAATATTCAAAGTTGGAAACTTTCCATGGGAATTAACAGATTTATACGGGAATTAACGGGAATATACGGGAATATACAGGAATTAACGGGAATATACGGGAATATACGGGAATTAACGGGAATATACAGGAATTAACGGAAATAAACTGGAAATGTTGTGGGTAATTTATACTAACTGTATTTACCTTGTCATATACAGACATAAATATAAACATGTTGTTGTGTCATAGGCTGATTTGAGCCCTGAGGAAACTTTGGGCACTTGACTATATGCTTCTGCATCGTTGTGTCATTCTTAACATAGGTCTTTGCACAGTATTTGCAAATGTACACAGCCTTTCCTTCTACATTGGATGAGGTGAAATGTCTCCACACATGAGATAGTGCACGTGGCATTGTTCTGTAGAATAAGATGAGAAAAAAGTTTGTAAAAAAACACTAATGCAATGCCAGAGATATAAATAGTTAGCCAAACAATTGGAATCGTCTGTAAACATATTTTATAATTGATGGATAAATGTATGGAAATAGTCTAGATGAACAGATGAACAATCCTCAATCAGCATGCTAATATATTTTTCAAAGTTTCCGGAAATTTACCGGAAACTTTCCACCCCTTTGCAACCCTAGTCTTGATTAATGGTTTTAGTAGTTTCACTTTACTTGATTTAGAAGAAAGTGTTTCACATATTCTTATAGAGATTACTATCATATAACAGGTCACAATACTTTATGGTCCTGACTTTATTCTGGAGTTTGACACAGAAGCAGTTGTGTGGAGACACTACGGAGGCGTGACCCTGTGCACAGAACACCAGCTCATTATCTAACACACAAACACATGCACTCACATCTCGTTACACATGATTAGTTCGACAGATTGACACGTACGACCATATCTGCTCCGACCTCTTCCATTCCACCTGGGGAACCCGCTCGCCCGCGGCTACACGTGTCGGCGACTGAGCGGCGGTTGTTGTTTTCACGCTGTTGAAAAAAAACGCGAGGTCACCTTTGTCAGGCGGCCAGTGGCGAATGTATAACATCGATTTACGACCGAGAATCATTATCGTCCATATTTTGATGACCTCTTTATTTGACACCCGGGCATACATCTCTACAGTCTGAGCACGCTGCGGCGCTGGCTGTGCATTTTAATGTGATGCTGTTGATACCTTCACCTCGTGCAGAGGATCGCACGCCGCCCACATGCAGAAGCTTGAGAGCCGAGCTCGGGACTTTCCAGAGGCTCGTTCCGTCTTAATGAACGACTCCAGGGCTTCTCCACACGTGCAAATACCATCAATTTAATCGAAGTCAATTCTGAACTCTAATAGGATTTTTCTCCATCATCATCATCGTTGTTGCTGGTTTGATATCTACAGTAATCAGACGTGCATGTTGTGTGTGATAGCTGTCAATTGGATTTGGCAACGTTCGTCCCCGAGTGTTTCCTCGCTCATCACTCTGACATGCCTCTCTCCCCTTGTCCATGCAGATATTTCATATTTTAATCCGGTAATTGTCTGTGTGTGTGTGTGTGTGTGTGTGTGTGTCTGTACAGCTGGTAACCCTGTGAAGAGCAAGCAGTGGAGGAAGCGTCTCGTCATCCAGCTTCCGTCCAACGGAGGACAGGAGTGTCCAGAGCTGCTGGAGGAGGAGAAGGACTGTGAGGTCCCCAAAGTCTGTCCAGGCTTCAGGTGATTCATGATTCTGACTAGAATGGTTATTGTGCGAGTAACGTGAGTCTTTGTCTCTGTCCTTGTAACACAAGCACACATTTAAACACGTAATAATGATGCAGTCAATTTCTGATACTACTTTGGCTGCGGATTCACTGATATCGGGAGAATCTCAACAATATTTGGCTTTTGAGACATTGCATCGTTAGAATTATTCCATCTTGCATCGGTCAAATAATGTAGAATATTTGCTTCACATTTTGAGTAAACCCACAATAGATATATCTGGGATTATGTCTAAATTTACGATTATTCTGCATTATTATATCTGTTTAAAAGCCGATTTATCAGCTGATACAAGTCTTTCACAGACACAATGTTTGGTATGTTTGCCGATATAAAAAGTTTAACTTTAACTACAGAATAAACAATTTAGAAACGATGTCCACAAAAACCCATATTAGTTGGGCTCTTCTATGTTTCTGGGATAATTCTTGATACATTTAACAAACTATAAATACAGACCTGTAATTTAATCTATATAAAATATTGTTAATATTGTCTGGGACATCTCAGTGAAGTATTTTACTCCAATGGCTTTATGCTGCAGAGTCATGAACAAACTGTCCTGATTTGTACCAGGTGGAAAACCCACAAATGGAGGAAGTGCCAGCTGGTGCCGTGGTTCCTCCGACAGGAAAGTCCCACAGCCCAGGAGTCCTGTGGACCCGGACTCCAAACCAGAGGTACACAATCCAATCCCTCCGTCTCCCACGTCCCCTCTGCATCCGTCTCCGAACCGTCCCTCATCAGCGTGAATCAAATCTTTGCTCATCGCGCTGCATCTGGATCGCAGCCACACGGCAGCAGACGGACCTGCCAAGGTTTAGAGAAAGGGCCAATTTACTGAGTCACACATCAAGTCCTCCCACTTAGAGGAAACTAACACAAACTGGGGCTGACACCTCCGTTAGAAATATAAACAAGTTTAGAAACATCAACAAGAGACTTATTTTCCTTCTTTTGCTTATTTTTTATTTTATGTAATCATCCGAAGTCCGGGAAGGAAACGTGTTCACGTCCCATCAGCGCCTCTCTGGAGACTTGTTGACAGTTTTTTTACACCTCAGGCTCTTGTCATAAAATTTTAATGGAATGTGTCTTGTTGAAATTTGGGCGAAGATGCTGCTGTAGCATGCGGCTGCACGACTTCCTGTTGTTATGGACACATGCAGACGTGACGAGTGCTTTAAAGAAGCTGCAGTTGTCCCTCCTAAAAATAAAAAAAGGAGTGTATTTCCTCTCGCCTTTTAGAGGAGGATGGATGTTCCGTGTGGTCCTGGGAGGCTTTCAGAAAAATCCAATTTCAGCGAGTCACGCAGAATGATCAATTTCATTATGCCCCAGCTCCTATAGAAGGCCATTATTAGTGCCTATATTTCTGTGTCTTCTTCGTCTAACTTACATAAATGGATGGAAGAGCGAGTCCATTCTTGAAAAAGGCTCCCAGGTCCGTTTGAACCTCAGTCCCAGTCAGTGATCCTCTGCAGCTTCTCTCTGATATGATTCCCTGAGACGCTTGATGTCTCCCGCTCGTGTTCTCGCACCTCCGACTCTTTTAAATGACTTTTCCTTTGTCGCTGACTTAAAACAAATGAGACTCTCCGTCTTCTCTGCTTTGTGTGTTTTCTGAAAAATGTGTCGTCTTGCTTATGTGGACAGAAACTTTCCTAATAGAAAAAGACTTGCCACTTCAGTGGCACTTAAATTAAACACAACTGGGTACATGTACAATTCTCTCTGCAAGGTAAGGCCTGACCTCACACGCCATCACACTGAGGCTTTCTGAACCGATAGCTGTGCCCACGGGGGTTCAGCAAAAAAAAGTGCTTAGAGATTGATTTTTGCGGTGAAGGTAGAAACCTGCAGAACGTCTGCATCACAGGAAAATGAAATATCGCAGCAACACCGGTAATACCCTTTATTGAAAGAACAGAGAATGGGATGATGAAAGCAGAGACAAACCGACTTGGGGCTTCAAACTAAAGTGCATTTGTGTCTGTTATACTCTCATATTTGTTATTTAGCCCCTTGTGAGATTTGATCTGAAGACCTTGGTTTAGCTTTCAGCCTTTTTCAGTGACTTAGTTTCCCTCTAGAGCTGAAGTTGAAGTGATATTTGCTTTCCTACTGAGTCCACTCTCATATCTGTCAATTAAAATTAGGATACAGCCAATGGACGATTATATTTACTGGTTTAAAGATGAGGAGCGTGGACACCGAGCTAGCGCGGCTCGGTCTGAAGGTGCTAAGGTGTCAATTCAAACCTACCAGCTGCACTTTAAACCAATTAACATGATCTACTATATCCTGCAATTTGTGCTTTAATGAGGCGGAATGTGCTGCACTATTAAATTAGACGGCTCCAGAGCCTTTAACCTTAGCTCCCCGGCTGCGGCTGTGGCTTTTTACCAGAGAGGAACGAGAATGGTCTTCATCGAATCAGCTGACTCTGTTTATAAAAACACATTTCTGGGATTCCCCTCCAAAAGCAGATGATATTTCTCAAGGTCAAAACAATAAAGCTGCAAGTTGTAGTGGAGAGAAGAGTTTGATATCTCCCTTCATCGGGTGAATGAGTATAAAATAAGGATACATATGAATAGATGGAAGTTGAATATAAGTACCTCAGAGATGTATTTACAGTCAGTATAAGTCCTCTGACATTTTCATTTCTTGTTTTATTACCACACACTCTGCTCTGCTCACTTCCTGCTGTGCCCATCCATCAGTCTGCTGAAACAAACACACATTAGATGATGTAACGGGCCTGTTCACATTCTAATGGAGCCTTTCTTTCTTTCTTTGTGTTTATTTTTTAACAACTTCCTCGACCGGTCCCAGCTGTGTCCTGTCGCCAGCTGGATGGAACGCAGGCCGACATCGGCGAGTGTCTGAGGTTCGCCAAGGTCATGCCAGTCATCACTCAGCACTGTCAGCTGCCCTGCCAGGACGACTGCCAGCTGACCAACTGGTCCAAGTTCTCCTCCTGCACCGCGGACTGCGTCGGCGTCCGCACCCGGAAGAGGGCGTTGATAGGTGAGAGCAGAAAGCGCCGTCGCCCGTGACCTCTCTTTCTTCAGACGAGCTTATTTGCGTTGATGAGGCAGTTTGGGGCATAACGTTGGAGGGCAACTCTCCAAAAGCGACTCGCAGTAAAGTCAAACACGACGGCATAAATCTGCTCAGATGGTTCTCGCCAGCTAAATGCTCCGGTGGGATTAAAGCAACAAATCTGAAATAACTCCACAGGCTTTTGTTATCCGTCCGATTGTCCTCGGGGGAGTTGCCTCGTGCATCACAGCCATAAAAAGCAAATGATGAAAGTGGTGGAAGGCATTAATGCACCTCCACAAGGTGTTCCTGAGGGCGCCGAGAAGTCAACTTTAAACCGGGAGGAAGATTGAACAGATTTTATTATCCCAGAATGTGAAAGTGGAGTTTCCCTCGACCTTTTCACCTCGGTGTTAAACACTGATACAGTTTTTGGGGAGATGAGGTTGTGGGTTTTATAGATTTATCCTCAATTCCACTTGTATTTGGGGATATATGAGATGTCGGCTTGTCCTTCTCAGATCCTTTTATTGGTGGATAAAATAAGTCTGTTTCCTCTTATTAAGGTCACTATTCTCAGC
The DNA here is from genome assembly GCF_963576545.1 of Limanda limanda. Lineage (NCBI taxonomy): Eukaryota > Metazoa > Chordata > Actinopteri > Pleuronectiformes > Pleuronectidae > Limanda > Limanda limanda. The sequence continues at coordinate 2,509,127 of NC_083646.1, read as the reverse complement.
TCAATAACAATATAAAGTGGAACAAATTCAGTTTCCCTCAGAGAGGATTGTAAAAGTGGAGAATACAACACATTCTGCTGCCGCCTGTTGATCGATGTGACCTTTGCAGAGAAATTATAGCCACACACACTATATTGCTCCACAGCAGTATAGAGCTTAGAGGCATGGTTTTAAATCTAAGATAAATTTGTGGAAAATAACAAGGCAGTGAAACCAGCTCGGTGAAGAGGCTGCAACCCAAAAGCAAAAAGACGCCACTTGTTCTTATTTGTGTGGGAAACATCCTCTAATGATGAAGTGCCAGAAGGGAAATGTTTCCTTGCATCAATCAATGATGGTTGACACGTCTCAGGATAAAAAATGTGGAGACGCTTCAGTGAAAGATGGCTGCGCTTGGAGCCATGTTTTCCAGCGTGATCTATCCTGGGAGGCTGCTGTGGCTGTCAGCGAGTACACTACACCGAACAAGTGGCCTCAGCCCCTCAGTGTGAGACCCCCGACACCAGCCCACACGTGGAGTCACCTCTCCTCCGGCTGTCTGGACTCATCTCTGTTCCTCTCCTCTCCCTCAGGGCGGAGCAAGAAGAAAGACAAGTGCAAGAACACGCAGATGTATCCGCTGAGCGAGACCCAGTACTGCCCCTGCGACAAGTACAACGCCCAGCCGGTGGGGAACTGGTCGGACTGCATCCTGCCCGAGGGGGGCCGGGTGGAGAGCGTCCTGGGCCTGAAGGTCCAGGGAGACATCAAGGAGTGTGGCCAGGGCTACCGCTACCAGGCCATGGTGTGCTACGACCAGGACGGACGGCTGGTGGAGACCCTGCGCTGCAACAGCCACGGTGAGTGTGTGTGTGTGTGTTTGAGAAACATTATCATCTATTTATCTTGTGTTTCTGTTTTTATTCTTTCTACCTAAATACTTTTATTTTATTCTATTGTATTGTATTGTATTTTATTGTATTCAAATATACGGGCTGCTATAACGACTTAATTTCCCTTCGGGAATGAATAAAGTAATCTATCATCTATCTATCTATCTATCTATCTATCTATCTATCTATCTATCTATCTATCTATCTATCTATCTATCTATCTATCTATCTATCTATCTATCTATCTATCTATCTATCTATCTATCTATCTATCTATCTATCTATCTATCTATCTATCTATCTATCTATCTATCTATCTATCTATCTATCTATCTATCTATCTATCTATCTATCTATCTATCTATCTATCTATCTATCTATCTATCTATCTATCTATCTATCTATCTATCTCTCTCTCTATCTATCTATCTATCTATCTATCTGTCTGTCTGTCTGTCTGTCTGTCTGTCTGTCTGTCTGTCTGTCTGTCTGTCTGTCTGTCTGTCTGTCTGTCTGTCTGTCTGTCTGTCTGTCTGTCTGTCTGTCTATCTATCTATCTTTCTGTCTGTCTGTCTGTCTGTCTGTCTGTCTGTCTGTCTGTCTGTCTGTCTGTCTGTCTGTCTGTCTGTCTGTCTGTCTGTCTGTCTGTCTGTCTGTCTGTCTGTCTGTCTGTCTGTCTGTCTGTCTGTCTGTCTGTCTGTCTGTCTGTCTGTCTGTCTGTCTGTCTGTCTGTCTGTCTGTCTGTCTGTCTGTCTGTCTGTCTGTCTGTCTATCTATCTATCATCCATCCATCCATCCATCCATCCATCCATCCATCCATCCATCCATCCATCCATCCATCATCCATCCATCCATCCATCCATCCATCCATCCATCCATCCATCCATCCATCCATCCATCCATCCATCCATCCATCTATCCATCTATCCATCTATCTATCTATCTATCTATCTATCTATCTATCTATCTATCTATCTATCTATCTATCTATCTATCTATCTATCTATCTATCTATCTATCTATCTATCTATCTATCTATCTATCTATCTATCTATCTATCTATCTATCTATCTATCTATCTATCTATTTAGACTCATAGTTTTAGTGATTGTTATTATAGAAGCTTTAATGTTCAGAAAACACTTTCCTCAGACCGTCCATTGCTGCAGCTCCTCTTTTCAGCCTCTGTCTGAAACACCTGGTTTTGGCTCCTGTCTCTTTAAGGCTCCTCCTCCTGATAAAGCCTGTTTGATTAGACAGCTGGTCCACTCCGTTGTGATTGGTCAACCACTTCCAGGGTGTGTAGGAAATGTCATAGTCCGTCATTCCTCAGTGTGCGTGACAGACTGGCCTCTGGTGAATCTTGGGCTTGATGATTCCAGCACGACATCCCGATTCCCCGGAGGTCAGGGGTCGACCTGGTGACGAGCTGTTTTACTTGAACAACACAGAAGAGCACTTCTCTTGTCTCGATACAGTTTTTCCATTCACACGTTCACCCAGCGCCTCGATCTGCTGACCTTTCAGTTCGTGGACAACCCGCTCTGCCTCCTGAGCCGCAGCCGACCAACAGGGGAACAAATACATACATCTAGAAATGTCCATCCATGCGGAATCCATTCACTCCAATACCACGGGGGGAAATGGATTTTTGATTGTTGTGCTCATAGCAGTGGAAAGTTAAATACCAAAAATAAATACACATGAAAAACAATCATACACAGTATTTGGGGAATTCCATTAATACAACAGATGTTCTGTGGTTTGAATCATTGCTTAAAGTTCGGATGTGAGGTCTCTGACTTGGTGTCGGGTTTGAACCGCTGCTGCAGAAATGACTTAATGATAATTTACTACAGATTTCAAGGTTGTTACTCTGGAACTTTCTCTGTTGTAAGAGAATCTTTACAAACGTGTTGATGCTCATTCAGTTGTCGAACAGATTTATTTCTCTTTCCAGCTTCGATTTCAGTTTCAGGAGCAAAATATACTGTTGGACACAGAAACAGTGCAGAAGCAAGAATTTATATAAATTTCTGTTTTGTTAAATATTCATGCAAATTGAAATATTTTGTTTCTGCACATGCGAGAGCCGCTGCCAGATTCAGATTCTGGATTTCACGTGAGCAGCTTCCTTCTTCTTCCGGCTCATTCATGTCAGAATCATTTGTCTCCTCGTCGTGAGGATCCGAAATACTTCAAGAAAAGAATCCGAGCTCGGAAAACAACTCGTTGTGAAATTGCTGTGAAATAGAATGCGAGAGACGTTCAAATAAATACATCAGTTGTTGTGCAGATATAAAAACATGGCTTTAGTCTCCGAGTGTGAGTCACAGATTCGGATGCGTCAGTTAATCTGAGTGTGGGTGTGAGAAGTGTAGAGATGAGGTTGTGGTGTTTGTGTGTGTGTGTGTTTGTCAGCCTGTGTGTATCTTCCCACCTCTGTGAATGTGTGTGTGTGTGTGTGTGTGTGTGTGTGTGTGTGTGTGTGTGTGTGTGTGTGTGTGTGTGTGTGTGTGCATCCATGCATTCATCTTCAAGCATCATTGAACTTGATAAAGAAAAGAGAGAGAGATATCTTGGCGTTAGTTCGTATGAATCTGGAAGATATCATTAAAATCTCTCCTTTCTCCCGTTGTTCAGTGGCTCTTCCCTCTTTCTCTCTGCCCCCCCGCCTTCTCCTTCATCCTCTGTGTCATTTTCTCCGTCGTCACTTTCGATCTGGATGGAGGAGGAGACCCGGCCCTTCCCGCTGACTCAGAGCCCTCAGCTGTGATGTCGATCAGGCTGAACCGTGCCGCTCTTATCTCCGTGTTCCACCGACATCCACAGATTAAAAAGGGGGGATTATCATTAAAAGTGCCCCCCCGATCCAGCTTTGAGGTGTTGCTCACTTTTTTGCCGATCGCCTCGTTCCTCGATGAGAGCGAGTGAATATTTCAAGCGACGATAACACCGGATGTTCTCGAGAGCCGTTAACACAGTTGTAGTGAGAAACGATTCAAGGACTTCAGAGTGTAATTAACTTAAAATGTTTTAATTAAATTTGTGTGTAAGGTGTTTCTAAACCATCTCAATGGTCAAAGATAATCCGAACGGCAGGGATGTAATAATCAGCAGCACGAGAAGCGACTAACATCCAAATGACAAACTCCCTGATTCTATTAGTTCGCAGCAATAACTGCAGCCACAAGAAGATCTAATTAGTGTGTTGTCATGTTGAATATAATCAAGGCAAAGGCAGAGCTGAGGCGGGTGGGCAGGGGGGGGGGGGTTCGGGACTTGAGACCAATCAACAGACTCACAGCAACAACTCGAGACTGAAACTGTGTCTCGCTGCCGACAGGATGTGAAGCTGAATTCACACTGTTGTTGCAGAGGAGTTCTGAAAAAAAAAATCTAATTAGGAACAAGGAGCAAAAACTGCAGATTGCATGACGCATAAAGTCTCTACTAAAACTGATTGGTTCAGATATTTATTGTTCTGCAACAGGAAAATGCACAATTAAGATAATAGAAGCAAAAGAGTCGAAAAGAAGGACAAAAGAAATGTAGTTAAACTATAAATACAAAATCCACTACATTAGAGTTTTTTGTGGATCTGCAGCAAATCGTTAACATTTTTTCATTCAGATCCATGAATTATTCTCCGAGAAACTGGTGAAATAAATGTTAAAAAAAGCAAAGTGGGAAAAGCAGATCCTGGATCCCTTTGTCTGGATCTGTCGCTGAATTTAATAAGTTATTTCTTGTCTCACGTCCGATTCTTCCACCACTTTTTTTGAGATATGCTCAGTTGTTTTTGTGAAATCCGGCTGAAAAACAAACTGTAACATCCCAACCCTTCCCATCGGCAAAATGATGGGTTATATAGAATGCATTCATCCACCAAAGCTTAACGGTTCCTTTAAATTCAATCAAGCTGTAGTAGATTCGACACACACATAAATATCTTTCAGTAAATATGGCTGTTTCATTTAAAGATCCTTGAATTATTCCCTGGAAAATCAACGGCAATGTCAAACAGCAATGGACCTTGAAATGTTGAAGAAACAAATAGCTGGTTCTTCCCCTTGATCCAAAATTCAATGAGTTTTGTGTTTCGTCCTTTGACACAAACAAAATGGTCCTTTTTGTTGTGTAATCCTGTAATGAAACCATAAACACAATCAGTGAAAAGGCCACAACATTGTAATAAACTGTTCTGTCTCACGTTGGGTCGCATCCAGTTCTTAAACCAGCCGTGTTTAAAACAACCCAAATCCTTCCTTGTCAAAACAACCTCTGCTAAACTGAAAAATGGTGGATATCGTTAGAAGAGAGTTTAGAACGTTTTCTGGGAGGAACGCCAAGGATTCCCAGAATTTATGGAGCGTCAGAGAATTTTAGCAAATGGATCCGTGTGCAAGTGATCAATCTTTTGCACTTTTTTGTCTTTGCCACGTTAAGTGCTTGTCTTCTGTTCCGGCGTCGATCTTTCCTCCTCAAGTCTAAACATCGGGCCAACGTACGGGAAAAACAGCGAGTTCTCCAGAGAGAAGAAGGAAACATACGCTAAAGCTGTTGTAATCATGTCATTAATGAAGAGGGACGTGGATTTTAAAATAGCATATCAGAATCAGAATCCTTTAATAGTCCCACAGTGGGGAAATGTGAGGGTTTTACAACAGCAGCGCAGGCACAGTTCAACAAGAGCAAGAGAAAGAGCAAAACAACAAAGTAAGAAACAAAAACAACAATGAGCAAAAAGAAAAAGTAAACAGTCAAATAAGCATATAAATAATAAGTAGTAGAACAACTGTGCAATGCAATTAAATAATTAAATTAAATAATTAAATAAATTAAATTGCACAAATTGTGTTGTGTGTTCAATGGGGTCACAGCTGGTTGTACAGTCTGACAGCAGCAGGAAGGAAGGACCTGCGGTACCTCGCCCTTAAATCGTCTTAAAGAGGTTCTTACTACTTTAATACAACTTTGGCAAAAATGGAGTTCTAAGTTGTTTACTTCTAAAGGGAATCCAGCACATATCCAGGTTCAAACTGTGAACACAGAGAACACAGGACCACAGAAGTGACACCTGCTCCAGTGCTTCAGCAGGATCCTGTATCCAGGTTCCGAGTCGACTTCTACAGACGACAGGAATGATCTGCCAGTGATCTGCGTCCTGGCCTCGGCCCAAAAGCCTCCTGGGAACCTGGCACGAAACCTGGACAAGTTAATATCAGGTGAACTACGGGTGAACTGCGGCCGAGGCGTTTGCTCCGAGGGAACGAGAAGTGACGGCGCCGCTGATCCACAGTGACGGCACTCGACCGCCGGGCCTACGGTGGGAGGTCAGAGGTCGGGGAGCTTACTTCAGAGCTTATGCTGAACTCAGCGCGGTGTTAATGTTGATCTGGACATAGAGGCACGAGAGTGTAGAGGCCAGCGTGTGTGTATTTGTGTTCGTGTGTGTGTCACTTTGTGTGTCACTGTGTATTTAGTTGAAGCCAAAGTGTTGCCAGGATTCTAGTCATGGCTGGATTAACAGATGATTTATTTTCTAATCATAATAGCTTTACTGGATCAGTTTGAGGGCAGTGGATTGATCCTTCAGCTTTCCTCCAAGAAGTAAACATTCTCTCTACGGAAATCGAATCTTTCACCAACTTTACACTGGATTCTTTATTTTGTGACATATTTCTACTGCTGCAGTCATGGAGGGTAAAGTGATTGTCTTTCCAGATCCTGTCTCTTGGTTTTATTAGCTCTTATGAAAGGTCTTCAGCGTCTGCTACACGTTAAATATGTCTCTTTTATATTACTCAGACTAGACTTTGAGGATTCATCGTCTCATTTGTTCCTTTGAGCAACTCGACAACAGCAAAAACAGCTGCAAGGGTTATTTATTCATTTTATTTCCTACTAGTTGGTGTCTGGACGTGACCTGACACGGCTTCTAGTCATGGACATCACTTGTCAAAACACTCAACATCAGTTTTAGGACAAACTGAGATTCTGCACAGAGAAAACAAATGAAGACCACTCTCCCTTCTAGTTTTCCTTCATTTCCTTCGGCCGAGCTCAGCGGTCGGTGCAGGAACCTGTCGCTGCGTCTGGCAGCTCACGCTGGGTTCCAGATAACTCTGCAGTCCAGACTGTCCAGCCTCCTGCTGGAGAGAGCTCAGTGGAACGCCACTCAAAGTCAAACACTGTCTCCTCGGGAGCTCGGGGGCGGATCCATTCCGTCCAGACGTCACGCAGCATTGGCGGCGCCCACAGAGGCGTGCACTGTAAATCATGAACCATCAACTGAAGGGCAAAGCGAATTATATTTGCCACTTTTTTATTAAAGCAACGCAGTGTTGAGGTCTCGCTGATACACACATGGACCAATGAGTCAGTCTCAGGTGTCAATCATCACGTTTTACCCCTTTTTTACATCATCAAATCACTAATTACAACCAAACTGATCAGAAACACTTGAACAAACATCAGGAAGAACCAAAAATAACAGAAAACATCCGTGAGAAAAGTTTATTTGACGTTTTCTTTTTCATTTGTTTCATGCCCCATCCGTTAACATGGAGGAGACAGGGTTTATGACCTACAGCTGCAGCCAGTCACCAGGTTCAAGATGCTCCGGCTTCACTTTGCGGATCTGTCATGTCGACGCTGCACTGCTCATAGTTCAAATGTGTAATTACCAGCCAAAGACAGATAAACCAGCTTGTCAGCCATGTTTGTCATCGAGCACTCTGAGGTTGGAAATCAGTCATTTCAACCGGGAACATCTTGATTTCCAAATTGTCTGGAACGCAGCCTCACAGCGGTGGAGCCTGACGGAGGAACACGCTGAACGTGCTCAGCTTGAGGTTAAAGACATGAAGCCAGAAGAAATCTCACACACACACACACACGCACTGAGGAGCAGTGGTGTATAAAGTACTTGAAAGCCATACTTGAGTAAAAGTACAGATATATTACCTGAAAGTGACTTCGGTAAAAGTAAAAGTCACCCGTCAGAAAATGACTTGAGTAAAAGTCTTAAAGTAGCTCATATTAAAAGTACTTAGGTATAAAAAGTATCTGGTGTTGAAATGTACTTAAGTATCAAAAGTAAAAGTACAAGTACCAAAATTAAAAATTCAAAGTGCTTTTTATAGTAGGCCTATACAGACACAAAACAAACCAAAATGTTTCTCCTCAAGATTTATCTCAACTGACTGAAAAATTATAACAACAATATGAATATAATGTATATAATGTAAAAATCTTGAACCCTAGATGAGAGAGAGAGAGAGAGAGAGAGAGAGAGAGAGAGAGAGAGAGAGAGAGAACCAACCTCCGCTGCTCAAGTAACGAGCCAGTTTGAGAATGTAAGAAGTAGAAAGTACACATATTTTTGTTCAAATGTAACAAGTAAAAGTAAAAAGTCGTGAGGAAAAGAAATACTCAAGTAAAGTACAGATATGTGAAAAATCTACTTAAGTACAGTAACAAAGTATTTCTACTTTGTTACTTCCCACCACTGCTGAGGAGATCGATCTGTGAGGACTGACTCACCACCAGCTTCCTCTCCACTTGGTGGGAAGTGTGTTTGTCAGTCAGCATCGCACAACACGTGTCTCTCTCTCTCTGTGAAAAGGGCGAGCAGAGTGAACGAGCCCTCGTCAGGAAGAGGAAGTGGCTCGGCACTAAGTGTGACACTCCACTTTCCCGCCTCATTCACCTCATCGATTCCCTTAATAAAAAGGATAAACTGATTTACAGGCCGGTGCTGCTACACAAGCCAACAATAACTATCTAGTTCTGATCTCTTTCTCTAGTTTGCTTTCTCTTTGAGCAACTAGGGGGGGGAGAATAAAACCCATTTGAATCCCACAAAGCAAAAAGGATCAGAAGAAGAATCTCTTTCAACACCGTGTGACCTGTGTGGACGGAGGCAAACTGAGGAAACCACAGCTCGGAGAGAGAGAGAGAGAAGGATAAAAGAAGCGTAACAAGCAGAGGGAGATGGTTAAAAACATCCCTGTTGACTGCTGTGACCAAATAGATTGAAATAATGAAGCCGGCCTCCAGACTCAATCCACCGCATTGGGAGTTTTCTCTTTTTCAATTTCACATAACACACCGTAAAATTGTGCCTTTGAGTGTGGGCCCGTGTTTTCATTCCACCGGGCTTGAAATCAATAAGTGCTTTTATATTAGTTTGCGAGGTGTCAGTTAATGGTCGGCTGTGCTCCGGCAGCATGTGGCATTCAGAGAGAAGTTAAAAGGCTGTTTGTTTGATTGAGAAGGAGAAACTGGGCTTTGGAATGTGAAAAACCAGATTCTTCCAACCAGCCCGGGCTGTTCTTCTGCCTGGTAGTTCGGAGTCAGAGAGAACAAAAGGTTTTTTCTCACAGAGCTAATTTCCCCTATAAATCAATTATCTGCTGAATGCTCTTTTTGTTCTGAGATAATTAATAACAGACGACAACGTTCTGTCGGATTCTTTCAAATGGCCTGAAAAGTCTCGTCATTTTATCTGCCAGTGTTTCCTCTGGTGAGTTCAGGCACAAATCACCATCTTCTCTACAGGTTACAGCTCACAGCCGAGAAACCAGAACCACCAACCTTTAAATGTAAACGTTCTTCCTGTCGTCCTTGCAGGTTATATCGAGGAGGCGTGCATCATCCCCTGTCCTTCAGACTGTAAACTCAGTGAATGGTCCAACTGGTCGCGCTGCAGCAAGTCCTGCGGCAGCGGCGTGAAGGTTCGATCCAAGTGGCTCCGAGAGAAACCGTACAACGGAGGGCGGCCTTGTCCCAAACTCGACCACCTCAACCAGGTAACGAGCCGAGGCCGAAGCCCGAGAGGAACGTTCACATAAAAACCTGCAGCTGCTTCTCTGCTCGATCGAGTTTAATAGATAATTGAATATTAACTGTGCAAGATATTTATACCTATTCGCGTGTAATCCATACAATGTAGTATATACAAGAGAGAGAGAGAGTTAAAAAACAAATGGATCTGCCGAACTTGACCTTACTTACTATTGCTGGACTGTAGACTTTATATAAAGATCGATGACTCGTTTTCCTTCCTTCAAGAAGTGAAGCCAAACATTTTGGTGTGGAAAGGGCAAAAGCATGCTGCCACAATCAAATATATATATAAATAGTACAAAATACAGAAATACAACCTAGTGGGGCCAACAGACGTCAACAAACCCACAATGTGATATAACAGATCAGTTCTAATGTCCTGGACCAGTCACCAGCAGAGTAAACCAGAGATATATTGAATACCTCACATACAATAATCACAGAAGTAGCTAACAAGGTTATGCAGAAAGCTGATTGAGATGCTTAGGCTTCACTTTTCAGAGGGGAGGGTTCTCATCTCGTCCTTCTCTATGTACAGTTCATGTTCTGCAGTTTGTTCAAAAAGCCTCAGGTTCTGTAACCGGAGCCCAATCAACATATTTAAGCTCCAACATGTGTCAGTTGATTCCTCAAGGTTTCTATGATTCACTGAAATGAAACGGTTTCCGGGCGTGTGAGCATCAGCAGATGCAGATTAAGGTTGTGTTGACGTGCGCCTGCCTGTGTGTCTGGTGTGTGTGTGTGTGTCTGTGTGTGTGTAAGTTTACACAGGTATTAACGCCAGAGGCTTTCCCGATTATATCCTCTCAAACGTTGCATTGATTATGAAGTCGTTCTCTGTATGAACAGTTGTGCTCATTAATCCGTCTGTCTCCTTTTAATCCACATCGCCGCTCGCTGGATGTGACTCATCGCTCCAGGCCCAGGTAAGAGCTGCTTCTCTCAGCTGTTTGTGATGTAGTGGCAGATGTTAAGTGTCTCCGATGTGAGTGTGTGTGTCGCTGATTGATCGACTCACACAACCACAACATCCTCACTGTAAGTAAACAACAGAGCCTCGGCAGATTGATGCAGCCGAGGAGGAGGAGGAGCTCCGAGGGTTAGGAGTAATCTCGTTGGTGGAGTTAAACCGTAGAAGAGCTGAATCACGACTTATTAGAGCAAAACTCTGCACATAAACTTGCCCGGCTGAGACGCAGCATTTAATACAAATCTGTGTCTAAATATAAAATGTGTGTCCACGAGGATCCTGTCACTCGTCAGGGGTTTATCCTGCAGTGAGAACGTTTTAAACATTTGTGTGTGAATCAATTTAAAAGCAGGTGACTGAGGTTCCTCTCTCTCTCTCAGGTGTACGAGGTGGTTCCATGTCAGAGCGACTGTAACCAGTACGTGTGGCTGGCCGAGCCCTGGAGCGTGTGGAAGGTCAGCAACGTGGACCTGAAGGAGAACTGTGGCGAGGGCGTCCAGACCAGAAAAGTCAGGTATCTGTCACACTGGTCGTTCTGCATGTACATATATTAGTTTATTGATATTGATTAAATGTATTCTCCATTGATCTTTAGACAAGTTTCAAGCTAAAATCTAACAAAATGAATTTTTATATTGGACAAGTTGCTACTTTTTCACAGGATATATTTAACTGAGAGTAAATTATTTTTTTACTCTCTGAATAATTAATAGGTTAATCGATAAAAAAAGTTGTGTGTTCAAAAAACAATTTTAAAAGCTGTAATTTCAAATGTAATGATTTGCTTCTGTATTTTTGTCTCTTATTATCGACTGAAAACAGCCTTTTCCCTTTTGACTTTCTGTATAAACAGTAGTTTAATCAGAAATAATAGTATAATATTAAGTTTTATATAAAAAAAATTACATTTTCAAAGGAAAGCAAAGTTCATGATGAGAATAAATGCTGTCCTGTTTCTTTTTATTTATCTGATTAAATCAGTTAAAACACATAACAAAAGTTAAACATAGCTTCCAACTTTATTTCAGATATTTAATTCAGCTTCTCCATGTTCAGGCTGTGTTTACGTTGACCCTCCACAGCTTTATGTTTATTTTATGTATCTATATGAATAAAACTGACCTCTGTTACTCTGATGTTCTCGCTCCACTGAGTGAGAAACACATCCTGTCGTTGTGTCACTGTCACGTCAACACAAAGTCTCCTGCTCATAGGAGCACGGCACCAGCCTTTCTGACCCGTTCCTATGGACCCCCCCCCCCTTTAGGTGCATGCTGAACACCATCGACGGGCCCTCGGAGTCGGTGGAGGACTACCTGTGTGACCCGGAGGAGATGCCCCTGGGCGCCAGGGAGAGCCGGCTGCCCTGCCCCGAGGACTGCGTCCTGAACGACTGGGGCCCGTGGAGCCGCTGCAGCCTGGTGAGAGATGAACCCGGAGCAGGGGAGATGTTACATTACATTTCATTTAGCTGACGCTTTTATCCATAGCGACTTACAATAAGTGCATCAACCCTGAGGGAACAAACCAAGAACAACAAGTATCAAGACAGTACAATTTCTTCGAAATAAAGCAAAACTACAGAGTGCTATAAGTAAGTGCCATTTTAGTGCTACCAAAGTGTTAGTTTCAAAAAGTGGTTAGTTTTTTTGTTGTTTTTATTCAAGGTACAGTCGGAAGGATGTGTTTTTAGTTTTCGGCGGAAGATGTGTAAACTTTCAGATGTCCGAAGGTCAATTGAGAGCTCATTCCACCATTTAGGAGCCAGGACAGCAAACAGTCGTGATGGTGATGAGTGTTTAGCAGTGAAGGAGCAACGAGTCGTTTAGCTGAAGCAGAGCGGAGTGAACGTGCTGGTGTGTAGTGTTTGACCATGTCCTGGATGTAAACTGGACCTAATCTGAGATGTGGGAGGGTCAGACCTCTGTGAAGCCCTCTGAGATTTATCTTGATATCTTGTTCTCGTCGTAAACATGTTCTCTGCGGCTCGAGGATCTCAAACCGTAGCGGATCAGTATTATCCTGAGCAGTGTGTGAATGGATGTCAACAGGTTTGTTCTTGTCCGAGGAGGAATAAAGAAGATATATAAACTGGGAGGCAGGTTTATACGTCTCCTATATCAGGCTTTACTCTCCCTGTGTTCAGCAGAGAGGAGGAGGAGGGGTAATTTATGATAAAGACTCAGAACTCCTTATGAGCAGGTTTTCAAATTTAAATTCAGTGACACACACACACACACAAAACGCATAAAGCTAAATTATCACCCCTCGTTTGTGAGGATCATTTGGAAAACAGTGAAAATACCGAGTTACTTTTCATAACAATAGTGATTTATTATAAGAGACTCGATGCTGCCGCGACTTCACTTCATAAACGTCGACTTCATCCCAGGAGATGATGATAAAAAGAGCAGAAGATGGTGATTTGTCAGAGAGACCTGTTCAGACTCAGTGTGAAATATGAAGACTTTGTAAAAAGAGACCTGATGTGATCACAGCAGTGAGGCCCCCACCCGCCCCCCGCCCCCCCGCCCACAGGCCGCGGCACGTGTTCCATGTGAAAGAGTCAGAACATGGTGTTCGGCTCCTCCTCCTCCGCCGCTGACACATCTCAGATTCGTGGTAAAAAGCCATTTGAACTGCTCTGGTTTCACCTGCTGTTCTCGCGGCCGTTGTTAATCACACCCGCTTCTTCCTCAAAGTGCTCGACACAGACTTCCCACACTTCCTATCTCAATATGGAGGCTGCACTGGCACCAGCGGGACCCTCTCACATCTTTTATTCATCACAACCCGTGATGGAGTTATTCAAAAAGCTGTCAACTCTCCTCAGTGCGAGCAATGACTGTGAAGAATCTGGTGGTTTACTGTTCCTGCAGAATATATGTTTCAGCTTTCTTGTTTTTTTCCTACTGGAAAACAAATCCACATACTGGGAATCCCTAGAGACCAGGACCGGGCAGATGCTAAGATAACGTCTTGAGAAGAAATCTTACATGAAAATAATCCAGAATCGGGAGCGTTCAGTGTGGCTTGATGGCTCGGGGACTTGTCTGTGGACTATGTGACTGTATGAAGTAGGGTTGCAAAATTCCGGGAATATTCAAAGTTGGAAACTTTCCATGGGAATTAACGGGAATAAACGGGAATATACGGGAATTAACGGGAATTAACGGGAATTAACGGGAATAAACTGGAAATGTTGTAGGTAATTTATACTAACTGTATTTACCTTGTCATATACGGACATAAATATAAACATTTTGTTTTGTCATAGGCTGATTTGAGCCCTGAGGAAACTTTGGGCACTTGACTATATGCTTCTGCATCGTTGTGTCATTCTTAACATAGGTCTTTGCACAGTATTTGCAAATGTACACAGCCTTTCCTTCTACATTGGATGGGGTGAAATGTCTCCACACATGAGAGAGTGCACGTGGCATTGTTCTGTAGAATAAGATGAGAAAAAAGTTTGTAAAAAAACACTAATGCAATGCCAGAGATATAAATAGTTAGCCGAACAATTGGAATCGTCTGTAAACATATTTTACAATTGATGGATAAATGAATGGAAATAGTCTAGATGAACAGATGAACAATCCTCAATCAGCATGCTAATATATTTTCCCAGTAATATCATAGAAACTTACCTGACTAGTCCTTCACTCTACAGCAGGGCCTCAATAGCCCTGCTGTAGAGTGAAGCATGCTGGGAGTTATCTGTGCATGTGATGGAAGAATGCACAGTGGAGGCTTGAAACTCAACGTTCCATACATCTTTAAAATAGAGTTTTGAATGACGTTTTTATTGCTCAGTGTTTAATTTGCATAGTTGTTGTTTTTTTTCAAAATTCCCCAAATTCCCGAGCTTAACTTCCCATGGAAAGTTTCCGGAAAGTTTCCGGAAATTTACCAGAAACTTTCCGCCCCTTTGCAACCCCTGAAGTTCTTATTACTTATTACACACTGGTCTGTCTCTGTTTCAGCCGTGTACTCGGACCAACAGCCGGATTCGCACAGCGTACCCGCTCCGCTCTCCCAGTGTGGGGAGGCAGTGTCCGGACACCACGGATAAGGAGCCGTGCGGCCTGAACCTCAACTGCTTCAACTACTTCTACAACATCACAGGTAAAGGAAACCCAAAGTCTTTCAGGAAACTTCTGCAGGAGCTGAGTCTCCTTCTTTATAGCTGTGGGAATCTGGTGCTTTTTATCCCTCCTCAGCATTCTGTATAAAAAGTATGAGCCTTCACGGAGGAACAGTGTTGATCCAGCTTCATATCGGCAGCTGAGTTCGTCACAGAGCTGAGTCAACGAATGTGTGAAGAGCTTGACAGGATAGAAGTTGACACCTTTGTGTTACACATCAGGACTCGAGGTCCAGAGAGCCGGCTTTGTTTCTGTGTACGACCACAGACTGGATATATATAAAATGGACGTTTACTCCGGGTCGGGAATGTGAATCTGTTTCCTCATGAACAGCCGAGGCCGACTCTGTAGAAGTCGGAGAAAATGATTCAACTCCTCCCTTGATTTATAACCTCAGTAAACATTGTCCTTTTAAGGTGTTAATGATCTTTATCTCCAGTTTCAAGTCTTCTTCAATGTAGCATGAGGATCATTATGTAAATTATCATCCATTTTTAGTCAATTAGACGATGATGGATTAGCTAGTATCGTCCAATGGGTGAAGGTTTCAGCTAGTGAAGGTGGGAGTGAAGTGTCTTCGAGCTCAGTCAGGTTCCACCGCCTCTTTAAATATGTTTTACATCTGAATTAAGAAAAATAAAGGTGTCATTGGACAAAATGCCAAACTTAAGGCTTCAAAACGGCAGCTAAAAGTTTAGAAAACGTATTGAGGCAGATCGCCTGCTTCTGGTTGGAGACGTATTTTTAATTTCCCGTTTCAGAGCCAGACAAATCAATAACTGACTCATCTGTTCTTTTGCAGCCTTATTAATTGCAAACCTTCCAATGTTCTATCAGACCTCGTTTTGTTTAATGAGGCTCTTCTGATTCTGCTTTCAATCACAGGCAGGGTTTGTTTTTACACTTGAGCTCCACTTGGAAAGGTCAAACAAGCTCACATTTCATGTTTCTAAAGATCTCTTCATATGTTTGGCTGCTGATCGCCGTGGGTTCGATGCTCAGTGGCACCTCGGTGGTGATTGCCAAACAGAAAATGTACTTTTTGATTTACTCTAACGCAGAAAAGATTCTGGAACTCCTTGTGGATATTGAGCCGGAAGCTTCCTCAAGCTCTATATCGACTGAATTCAGCTTTTTCCCTTTTTACTTTCTATGTAATCACTAAGTTAATCAGAAAGAAGTTTTTATTTAAAAAAAATTTAATGTTCAAAGGAAAGCAAGGATTATGATGAGAATAAATTATTTGTTTCTGTTTATTTATCAGATTAAATCAGTTAAAACCTAAAACAAAAGTTAAACATAGCTTGCAACTTTATTTAAGTATATTTAATTCAGCTTCTCCATGTTCAGGCTGTGTTTACGAAAATGTACTTTTTGATTTGCTCTAAAGATTCTGGAACTCCTTGTGGACATTGAGGCGGAAGCTTCCTCAAGCTCTCCCCTGGAATCTGGAGCAAATCCCAACTCAACAACACAGAGGCCACACGTTCACATTTCGTTCCCAAAACTGTTAAAAAATAAAAGATTTCAATAAAGATAAGCGGAGAGAAAAGATTGGCACTCTTCCTATTTTTCAGTTGTTGAAACTTGTATTGTGTTGCCTTGGTTTCTGCTGCCCTACATTCTGCAGCAGCCCACTCTCCTGTCTTCCCTTTGTGTCGGGAGATGAGACACATAATCCCTGCTGCTGGGTTCACTGTGGCACACGGGCTTCCTGGGGTAGATGTTCATAATATACAAGCTGAGATTATTATTGGGTAAAACACTCTTTCTTGTTGTTTTTTTCATTGTTGATGCAGAAACCGTTCCTTCAGTGTTTCTTCTCCTTTTTACAGCCTCCTCTCTCTCTCTCTCTCTCTCTCTCTCAGCGTCGCTCTTTCTTGTTTTTCCATCTCCATATTTTTCCCTCCCCAGAGGAGCCACAGAATTGAGCTCGCAAACGTCAGCGCCTGGCGTCATCGTCATCAAATATTTTTCTATTTGACGATTCCATGCTTTTTTACAGGATATATTAAACTGAATATGGCTTTTTTACTTTCTGTATTATCAATAGGTTTATCGGTAAAAAATACAATTGGTTAAATACAGTTACACCTCAATTAATGTAGCTGTATTAAGTTTTGTGATAAAAAAACAATGTTAAAAGCTGTAATTTAAAATGTAATGATTTGCTTCTGTATTTTTGTCTATTATTATCGACTGAAAACTGCTTTTTCCCTTTTTACTTTCTATTTAATCAGTAAGTTATTCAGAAAGAATATCTTTCTGTTTATGTATCGATTAAATCAGTTAAAACATAAAACAAAAGTTAAACATAGCTTGCAACTTCAGAGGCCTCACTCTTTTGTTATTTTTAACAACATGCACGATGCATTTAACTTTAGGAGGCGGTGATGTCACACCTGACCGTTTGTTAGTTGCTTGATGTTAGTTAATTAGATGAACTACGCAAAAAAGCTACTCAACCGATTTCTGTGAAATTATGTGGAGGAGTGGGATTGACCCAAAAATGAACCCATAAAGATTTGGTGCAGACCTGGATCAGGAATATTTAACGTTGCAAGAATCAATATAATCGTCTTGTTTTCTCAGGAAATATTTTATAGGTCTTTATGTTACAAATCAGACATGTTTAGGGGATTTAAATCTGTGCATTTCTAGTGCAGATCGAAATAAAAATCTGTATCTAGATGTCTTTATGTCTAAATGTGGTTTCATAACAACTTCCGTTCTTATTTTAAGGGCGTTGTCTTCTTGTATGTCTGGAACAAAATGTATTTTTCCTTGACAGAAACGTAACTTCAGCTTCTGATGTTGCTGAACTTTTCTGCTGTTTACTTTTAAATCCCGGTTGCTTTCTCCGAGGAAGGGAACTTAAGTCTGAGCGCCTGCCCACACAGCTCGCGTGTGTGATGTCAGCATAAAAGGCCACTGATGGCAGCTGGATTTATTGGATTTAAGTGAGCGGTTTTAAACCTTAAATGACCTCTTTGCAGAGCAAGTAATCATCTTTTATCGACAGTGATCTGCTGGAGCCAGAGGCTGTTTGGAGTCAGAACAGAAAACTAAATGAAAAAGGCTCACACACCGATTATTTTACCGTTGGAGTCGTTGAACTAAAGAGGTAAAGAGCTGAGTCACACTTACAGTACACAGCACACGGTCGTCTTTCTGCTGCGTCATCCGGTCGGTTCATTTGTATGCGTGACATGTCTCTCCTCAAAGATCCACTCAGAGACAGGAGCAGTGACGGAAGGAGAGTTTTGGTTCATGTCTGCAAAGTCACCAGGGATTAAATCGATAGTATCCATACACCTTTATCCAAAATCTATAAATTAATTGATATTTAACAAGAAAGAAAATTCTGGAGGACAACCTGTATTCAACGTGATGCATCAGTGCAAAGATCCACGACAGCTGTTTCTCTCTGTGATTTATTCAGTCGACAAATCTTTGAACTTCGTTTCCATTATCGTCTGTATTCATTTACCTACATTTATTAATCAAGTATTTACACACCTGTTTAATTCTGTCCTTTGCCGGAGTCTTTCACTTCATCCAGATCAATGGAGTCGGGACTTGGCTCCGAGTCACTCACTTAAAGCTGCTGTAATCAATACTTGTATATTAATAATGGATCAATCATTTTAATGTCATTTTTCAGTGACATTTATTCCTGCACAGAAAGTGGATTAAATTAAGGATGAAAGATAGATGCTCGTAGTTTACTTCATATTTATTCATCCCTTCATCGTGTGGTCTTGTTCTCTGGGTGACGGAGCGTGTGTCTCCAGCATCGATATCTTTTCTTTTGCTGCTTTAGAATCCAAACACGAATCGATAAACCCTGATGACAGTTAGATGTGAATGTGTTTTTGTTTCCTCCTCAGACTGGAGCACGTGTCAGCTGAGTCAGAACGCCGTGTGCGGCAGCGGCATCAAGACCCGGATGCTCGACTGCGTTCGGAGCGACGGCAAATCTGTGGACATCAAATTCTGCGAGGAGGTGAGGTTTCTATTTTTATATTTGTACCTGTTTGACACATTCCTGGGTTTTGAGGGAAGTTCTTAAAATGTTGCTTAGAGAACTTGGGGAGTTAACCCCTTGTCGACGAATGTCACGAATTCACCTCAAAACCCATTCTGGTCTTTTTATCCCCCTAATGCCTGATGGTGCAAATACTACACACACCATGAAGGTATTGGAAGTACTAATGTGTAATCTAGTGGTCGGAGTGGAAAATACATACTAGCCCCTTGGTACTGTGCAGTTAAGTTATTTTGAGGTATTAAACTGTATTTGAAATACTGTGATGATGGAACAGCAATGATTGCAAGGGGAAAATATGTTGTTATTCAATTCCAATCAAAAGCAGCATCAATATAATAATCTACATACAAGAGACTGGAAAATTTGTTAAATTACGGTTATGCCCAACTATGCCTAATGTCGCTAATTTGCCTCATACCTACATTTTATATCTATTATATATGCTATATTGAAATTAACAATCTCCACTTAATTAAGCATCTGTATGACATTTCAGGCAATAAGGGGTTAAAGGTCATTTTGGCCTCACAAAACATATTTATGAAATTCCTTTTATTAAAAAGTCTTCACTATGAGTCTGGATATAAACTGCAAGTTGACTGGATTTCAGTTTCTTCTTAATGACTTAATCACATCACTCATTACATTAGTATTGTATCCGTCCGGTGCCATTAGTCCCACAGCAGCATGAAATATTCACAAGTATTTCCAGGCAGAGATTGTTAGCGTAGCCGCGGGCTTTT